>NC_031783.1:13607138-13665671 GCF_001522545.3 Parus major | reverse complement strand
TTCTGTTCTGTTCTGTTCTGTTCTGTTCTGTTCTGTTTTGTTTTAAAACTCATTCCCACATCCACCTTGGAACCCCTTTGTGCTCACATGCCTCACCCCCATGGCCAGACTCAGGCTGCTGATTTATTTCCATGGCTGCCAGATGATTTGTGGCCTCCTGCCACTGCTCAGAGGACAGGGACACTCAGATGAACCCTCCAGCATCTCCCCCCGCACCTCCCTGGTGTAAATCAGCCCAGCACCGGCGATTCCAGCCACACTGATTTATGCCAGCAGAAGGACGCTCCAAAGCTCAGCCGTGATTTAGAAATCCTATTAGAACCTGGCCATTCCTGCAGAAGAGGTGCAGGAGGCTGGTTTGGCTTCTCCTCCTGGAGAGAGGGATGCAGTGATGGGCAGTGATGGCACTGGCAGCCAGCTGTGCTGTCCTTCTGTGGCTGACTCCAGCAGGATCAGTGCTCCAAGAGCTTCATCTCAGGAAGGTAAAACCTCCTCTGTGATTTGCAGCAGGCAGGAGAAGCCAGTCCCATCTGCTGCCCCAGGCACTTACTCTCATTTTTTTATTAAAGCTAATGTGAGAAACAACAGGGCAGCAGGAAAAGTGACTTCCATGGGCAAGGTTCTTGGGGAGGGAAGAGCTGTGAGGCAACAGGAGCTGAATTTGCCTCCATGGGAGCCCTGGAGAAGATGAGCATTATTTTGTAAAAGGGACAGTGAGGCAGACAAGCCAAAAACATCACCTAGAAAGAAAAAGAATCTCTCAGTACTCTCTCATCCTCCTTTCCTGATCCTTCCTCTGGTCTCTGCACACACTCAGGGCATTTTTCCCTACATGATGTTCTGCAGCTGGTGCTTGGCCACACAAATCACCCCTCAGCCAGGCTAACAAATGACTAAACAACTGCAAAGGCACTTTGCAGCATCCTTTTTTTCACCAGCTTTAGCAGCAGACTGGCTTTTACAGCACAGCTCTCCCTTCCGTCACTTTATCCAGCCTCCATAATGTACCACCCCCTCAAGAAAAAAAGAGGAGAGCAGTTTAAAACCAGGCCATTGCAGAGAAACAGCTCCCACATGGAAAATGGCTCCTCGAGGGGTGCTGCAGCCTCCCCTGCTGCCATGGAAAAGCCAATTAGAGCTGGAAAAAGCTGCCAGGGGAGTGCTCAGGTAGGAGGTTTGCTGCTCTTTTGGGGTGAGACTCAGAGCAGGCGATGCTCAGATAGGTGTGAGGGTCTGCTGGTCCCACCAGTGCGAAAGGGGCTGCTGAAGACAGGGAAAACCTTTCTGAAGGAAAGTTCTCCCGTATTTTCTGGCATCCAAAGGTGCGTTTATGCACTCATGGCACCATTGCTGCCAGGAGCAGAGCATCTTCCACACCTTCCCTTGCTTCTTGGCAGCACCATCACCATGATGGTCCATCCTTATTCCTGGAGTGGGGGCACCCACAGACCCCCAGTTCCCACCACTGTTCACTTCTCAGGGCCCTCCCAGTGCTTAAATACCTTAAGTGTGCTGGTGCTTGTGTGGCAGCCTGTGGAGGGGGTTTTGTGAGTGATCCATCCTTACTTTTCCCTCTGCTGATGGCAGGATCAGACCAAGCCACCAGCTCCTCTCCCCAGTGTCCCCAAGCTCAGCATTGTAATTATCTAATTATTTGTGTTTGGGGGGTGAGAGGGGAGCTTGGGGGGAGTGAAACTGTGAACCCTGGGGAGGACACAGGGCATCCCAGGGACATCCCCAGCCCCACAGCAGGGTTTGACCTTCACAGATGAAATCTTCCCCCCTTTTTCCACCTCTCTCATCCTTCCCTTCCTCGTCCAGGAAAACAAAATTTCTCACACAGAGCTTGGGCCAAGGAAATGCCACGCCAGCAGCCACAGCCTTGGAGAGCTGGGGACATGTCGTCCCTCCGAGGGAACTCCCTGAAAAGTCAAGGCTAGGCTGGCACTGTGTCTAGCACACTCAGAGGAGGCTGGATTTACTTCTGACCATAATAATCATGTAATGCCACAGCCTTGCCGTGTGCCCTTGGTCACATCCCTGGCTCCCGGCGTTCGACAGCGCTGATGATGCTGTTGGAGACCGTGGGTGAAAATATGAGAGGGATGGAGGGATGGAGCAGGAGGCTGCTGGCTACACACTGTGCTCCTGGCAAGGCTGGGAGCTGCAGACGTGTCACACGGCTTCTCCCTCACGGTCTCCAGGATTAGCTTAATAGCACGGGGAAATAACAGGATGAAAAATTCACTCCCCTCCAAGCACTAAAAGCCAAGTTTCAAGGTTAATTGTCTGCCCTGTAGGAATAGCTTTTACACACTGCAAGGGGCTTAATTAGTGTCATTTTAGCCAAGCAGAGAGAGCGTGCCCTGGACCCATACTGCATGCCCCCAAGCCTATTTTCCTCTCCACGAGAGGTGATGGATTGCGGGCAGCTTCCTTGCACCAGAACTCAGCAGGGACAGGTTTGGGGCTGATCATGGAACCCCAAGATGCTCCTTGACAGCTGTTGTCAGCCCCATCCTTGACAGCCCTGAGCCCCATCCCTGCACCTACTGCACTCTTAGGTGCTGCACTGAAGTGCTGGAAAGTGGCTGGATCCTGTCTCTGTGCCCACAGCTGCCCTTGTCCCTGCTGGCCAGGGGAGCCCCCATCCCCACTTGGGAGAGCACACTGCCAGGCCTGGCTTTAAGGAAAGCACAAGGGGGATGGAGGGAATTTCTCTGCCCAGTCAGGGCTGTCCTGTGTGTTCCTACCAGCTTTGGGACAGTCTCCATGCAGCCAAGATTTGTTTTCAGCCCAACACTGACCCCAGAGCGAAGCCAGACAAGGTCCAGCACCAAGGTAAGGGGAGAGGCAGCTGAATACCAGGGTCAGTGCCAGCAGCAGTTTCTCTGGTGGTACAGGGGCAGCAGAGTGACTCAGGACTTCGCAGCCCAGGGCAGCTGCTTTCCATTGGAGCATTCTTGGCAGCAGGGAGAGAGCCCCCATGGAGGGTCCCATGCCCTGGCTTGGAGCCACCAGCAGCCCCCAACTGGTTTTTCATCACCAGGCATCCATCCTCGCTGGGCTCCAGCCCACAGATCCCACTGGGACAGCCATGACCTCCCCTACAATCCAGGCCAGGAGGCTGCCCTGGATGCCTGCCCGTCTGGGCTGGAGCAGACCTTGGAGAGGAGCAGCCCATGGGGATTTTAAGTTTTGCCCATATTGAAGATTTCATGGCAGCTCCCATTAAACCCATCTGCTGGTACAGCCTCCTCATTCCTGCTCCAGCCACACTTCCAGTTGGGCTTTCCTCCTCCCACATCCCACACTCTGCTGTGGCCAGTGGGTGCTGGGGCCACCCCATGCTGCCAGCTTCACTCTAGCCTCTCCCCCTTCCTTCCCTGACCTTTGGATTCGATTTCTCCCTGTTAGCCAATGTCCAAGCAGGGTCCCAGGGGCTCTCCACCAGCAGAAACAAACCACAGCAGAAAACATCCATCCCAACAGACAGGGCTGGCAGGGAGCCCCCACACTCCTGCCTGGGCAGTGACCCACATCCCAGCCACTTCCCTTCTTCATGGGAATCTGCAAAAATACCCCAATGCTTGGCAAGTGGGTGATGCTACAGGCATCCTGTAGCATCCTGCACCCTGGCAAAGGGAATGTCTGGATTTTGGTGCTTCCAGGTGGGTGTGGGAAGGGGAGATGCATGAAGGAGGGAATGGGGGCAGCATCTTTCTTTAGCAGTAAAGAGATTAAACATCTTAAACCTGAAACAAGTCTGCTCTGGCTTAGGTGGGGAAACCACAGAACTTCTGCTTCATGCCATTTTATACAATCAAAGACCAGTTTGGGCTGAAAAGGTAAAGGAAGAGAAACAAAAAGTTGTCTCCAGCAGTTTCTTTTTGTTGAAATGAATTGAGTTATGAGTAACCCAGTAATGACACCCAGCTCCCAGTCTGCCTATGGGAAGATCACGGCAGAAATCCTGGTTACTGAGTTTTGGTGGTGGGTCCAAGGGCCAAGGCACTCACAGCTCACACTCCCCTCCAGCTGCTGTGGCTCCAGGCTCACAGTGGTGAGGAGTGATGTATTTTTAATTTGTTTAAGGGAATTAAGCTCATCTGTGTCTGACTATTCACACAGTCTCCACTTTCATTAATTTCTGAGCCGCTTGCCTGGATTCCTCTGGCTCTGGCAGGGGTTTGGCATCACAGGGAGACCAATTTCCTGAAAATCTGACAGATGTGAGTCACTGGAGAGCAGCAGGAGACCCCATTTGCCCCTTCCCCACAGTTTGGGTCACCCACCACATCATTCCCATAGGGTCATTCTGTGTTGCCCATGATGTGATGCTGGAGAGCAGCGTGCTGGCAGCTGGAGAGCCTCTGCCCTCCTGAGGTCCCCAAACTTCTTTACAGGGTCCCCAGTCTTCTCCCTGGCATCTCTGACCTCCTTCCCACGGTCCCTGACCATCTTCCCATCTTCCTTTTGAAACACTTCTGTGAGGCACCTTGTAAACAGATGCAAAAGCAGGGGGGAAAGAAGAGATAATATAAAAATAGCAGCAGCAGGAGTGGGTTTGAAGTAAATAACAGAAAAACATCAAAGAGGAGGGGGAGTGATGCTCTGAGGAGGTATTTATAGCTGGCTCTGTGGTTCCTCAGACCTGTGTGTTCCCATGGAACCTCTTCCCTGTCCCCCACAAGCATATGTTTGTGTCCTTGCCTTGCAGTCAGCCCTTCCCCAAGAGTCTTCCATGTGGATTCAGCCTGAAGGCAGAGCATATCCCCACAGCTTTGAGAGACCACTCAGGGAAAGGCTGCTGCTCTGAAAAGGTTCTGAGCCCAGCATTCTGTGGCACTGAGCATTGGGATCAGCCACTTGCTGTGGGGGCCATCACACCTGGCAAGAAGCAGCCCCCACTTCCAGGCTTTTTTTCTCTGCCAAGTCCTCAATGAGAGCTTTTTCTCCCCCACAGCCCTCCTGGGGGTCACATTTGAGAGCAAGGCTGATTGCCTGGGAAATGAGAGGCACCAGCAGAGCAAGGGATGAGAGATGGCCACGGAAGGAATGCTTGGTGCTGTGACTCAGCCCCCTCCCTACAATGGATCCACCCCATCCCTCCTCGATGCTGCAGCGAGCATTGGGCATCTGGATGGCTCAGCTAATGGTGACACCCTAATTAGATGTGTCTGGAGCAATGCACCTTATCCCTGGGCTGCTGATGTGCAGGGAAGTTTTTTGGAGGACGGTTCAGCCCTTTGCACCTTACAGGAAAAGGCACTAGGGGTGCACAGGGTGGTTTGTAGATGCAGAGGAGACCTGGAGGGGCAGGAAGCATTAGAGAAAGCTCTTCAGTCTCTTTGAATGCACCCAGGGGCAATGGGGGTGTTTCCACCTCTGTCATGGGGCCAGGGAACATGGTAGCAGTGACCTTTTCAGCTGCCTTCTGCTTTGGGAAGCCTCAGCTTCTCTTAAAGCATCTGTCCCCGTGAAAAGTGCTTTGGAGGGATTTAGGGCTTTGGGGGAGAGCAGATTGGCAGTAAACCCTCCAGCCAGCTGTGCAGAGTCAGGACCTTTTGGAAAAGGGAAATTTGGGTGATTTCCACCCACCTGGAGCCTCAAAATGTCCTTCTTCTTTGCAGCCATCTCCCAGGCTGGGGAAGCAGCCGCTGCTCCGTGGTAACTCTGCACACCCTCACTGCTGCTCTCTAATCAGACACGGGCTTTGCAATTAAGTGGCACAGAGTAACCGTGGGGACAGAACCTGCTGTTTGAGCCCAGCTCAGACGAGTTTAGGGAGGGAGAGACCTGATTTCCCACTTAGCAGACAGGTCACGATCGGTGGATTCATTGATCCCAGAAAGCAAAGCCTCCGCTTCATTAGAGACATGCTGGTGATGAAGGCGGCCTCGGGGAGCAGGGAAGCTGTGTGAATCCTTCCCTAAATGTTATCTCTGCAAGGCTCAGAGTGCAGATGTTGGGAAGCTGCTCCGACAGGATGGCTTCCTCTGGAGGGAGCCTGCTCCATCCCACTGTGCCATCACATGAGTGGCTCTGAAGGGGCACTGGAGCTCCCTGGAAATGCTGAGGCTGGAAAAATGTGCTTTTAACGTCTCTGTGTCTGTCTGCCCCTTCCCTGTGTGCTTCTCCCCACCGAAGTGTGACGAGGGCACGATGCCCTGGCTCAAAGCAGGGCGAGCTGTGGCTGTGCCAGGGCAGAGCACCCGGGTGAGACCCAGCTCCCACACGAGGTTCACCTGCAGTCAGCGTGGAATTCCCAGAGCCTGGGGGGTTTGTGAGGGATGTTCACCCAGAAGCACGGACACAACAAGGCCCTGGAGAGCTGGTTCAGGTGCAGGCAGCAGGGGCAGAACAGAGAAGAGGCAGCCCCACTGACTGGGCACACTGAAGCTGGGCAAGACCCTTGTGCAAAGTCCTGCTCGCTCTGCTCCTGAACCACGACCGTGTGTACACAAAATTCTCTGACTGTACCAGCCAGATCCTGCTCTGTCCTCTGCTGCATTCCTGATTTTCCCTCCCCAGGTCAGCTCTCCCAGAGGGAGGTTTCCACACTGGCTCCTGCCAACAGTTACTGGCAATAACTTCTCAGTGCCCTTCAATGCAGCTGCTCGAGGCAGCAGATGGGGATGGGGGTTGAAGCTGAGCCAGACTGGCTGCTTTGCAAGGAGAGTTAGCTCAGGATAAGCTGGGCTTATGCAAGTAGCTCCATCTACTCCCAAAGTTCCTGTTCTCTCCTGTACCTGTTGGGATCCTGATGTTACTGGGAGCAGTTTCACCGAGGTGAGCGTTGCCCACAAGCTGGAGCAGGGCCCTGCACCATCCCCTTCCCTGAAATCACGACTCTGCATGGTAACAACACCCACAGGCAAAAAGCTAGGGAAGGACTGTGAGCCTTCCACATGGAAATTTTGAAGGTTTTCCTGGTTCTCTGCATGAGGGGAACCACGCAGGGGATGTGGCTTTTAAGAAGGTTTCTGCTCCAGGGAATCACGCTGTGCTGCTGGTTCGGGGCAGGGATGTATCATCCTGCTCCTGCAGGTGTTAGGACTTTTTTTTTGCCAATTCTTCCAAGAAAGCATCTCCCGTGGGCAAACCTGGCTGGCAGGACTCCCTGACGCCAACACAGGCATCCTCAGCTTTCACCAGTGACAAGCCTCCCACGCCGTGACACGTCCCCTTCGCAGGGGCAGATCTTGAGCTCCCAAGCATTTGGCTCCCGTTTCTGGCTCATGCTGAAACATGAACGAGCTGGAAGCAAAGCATCCTCTACCCAGCTTGGCTTGCAGTTTAGGAGCATCTCGGGCGTTTGGAGAATTTAGGGACGTGGAGGTGGTGTTGGTTGTTCTCTGTATCCCTGGGTATTTAAGGGAACTCAAGGAACAGTGGGGGCATGGAAAGGAGGAAAGGAGCAGCTGTCTCTCTGGATTTACAGGGATCAGCAGCTGAGCAAGTCCTCAGCATAACCAGGGTGTAACTGGGAGCAGAGTCTGCCTCACATACCATATGCTCCCAATCCACTGCGCTCAATCAAGCCTAATAAAATTGATAGGGGAGCATTGAAAATCTCGTGATTAATTCTTTATGATCTGTAATAGGGGAGCTGTGTGCCAATTACTCAAGTAAATCATTCATCAGAAAATAAATAGAACTAACCTCCAGCACAAACACTAGAGGATTTCCACCAGGATTGCAGATCTGGATTGCAGCATCACACTGCTGGTGACAGCACATTATCTGATGGAGGACACAGGAGTAGCTGCAATTTTGCTGCTTCTCCCCAAGGTTTCGGCTCTGTGCTCCAGCATTATTTGTTGCTTTTCACCACACGTTTCAATGATCTGTCCTTGATCTCCATGACCCATCAGCACAGGCCCTTGCAGGTTTGCAAGGGCCAAACCCACAGGATCAGCTTTATTTCAGGGCAGGTTTGAACATGGGGACCATGGACAAAAAAAAAGGAATGGGAACAAAACTTGTCTTTATTTTTCCAGCAAGGAAACCAGTCATTTGGCCTGGAAACTTTTTCCTGGTCTTGTAAGGAGAGCCGTCCCTCTCTGCCGAAGTTACCGGACTGCAGTTTCCCAATCAATGTCCCATTTTTAAGGGAAAACCACCCAACAGCACTCCCTGCCCCAGATTTCCACATGTGGGGAATTTCCCGGGTTGTGTTTGAAATCTGAAATGCTCCTGAACAAACTGAATTTTGCCAAGCCACAGTGTCCTGCTAACACACATTCAGCATCCTTCGTCATGATGCAACTCCGTATTTATCAGGGGCCTTTTGGGACCATGGTGGGATTTCAAAGGGCACTGAGGGAGTTCATGCTGAGAAAGGACTTGGGAAAGCTGAGGGTAATGTCCTCTGCCTAAGTTTGGTGCTCAGAAAGGGAGAGCTGGATTAAAGGCATGCATGGGGAGAAGGGGAGGGATGGGCACATAAAATCCAGCCTTTGCAGAAAGCCCTCTTTGTCTCCTTCACAGCTGCAGGGACGTGTCCAAGGTGGGATGAAGGACAGCAAGGAGGGGCCCCCATTTCCACAAATGCCTTCTTTCCCTCTTACATGGATCAACTTCCATGGACAGGGAATTTGGTAGTGGAAATGGCAAGGAGGCTCAAGTGTGATTTGCTGCCCTAAACACAACTGGGCTGGTGGCAGGACACTGGATTCTGCAGCACGTGCCTTCACTGGGTGACAGGACAGACGTTTCCATGACAGCCCAGCTCTGCTGACCTTGAATGAGGAGCCAGTGAGACAGTTCATCCTTCTGCACCTCCTCACCATCCATCCCTCAGCCTGACCCATTCCTCCTCCCACTGTGCCACAGCATCCTTGTCCTTTCCCAGCTGGCAGCACTGGCATCACCAGAACACCTTTCCCTTGCAGCCAGGACAGTGTGGAGGTTTCTCCCTGCTAATTCCTCCTGGAGAGGGACATTAGCATCTCACACATCCCAGCCACCATCGCTTCCCCCACTGCATCCCTGTTGCCCTTCCTGCTGCTCCCAGCACCCAGCTGGTGGGATTCAGAACAAACATCCTCCCACCTGCTCCCGCAGCCCAGCCTGGGAGATGGCAGAGGCGATAATTACACACTTGGCACAGCAAAATTATCCAGTGCGGGGGAGAAGAGGCCGGAAGCAGCTGGAGATCATCCATGGGGAACGCTGCTCCCACCCACAGCGCCTCGGTGTGTGCCTCACCCCAAACCAGCCTGGTTCACACCGTGAATGTGCTCCTTGGGCCCTCTGTGAGCACCCCGAGTGCCAGAGCTGATGGTGCAGGGGGGAGCTGGGGATGTGCTGGAGCACCGAGGGGTTTGCAGCAGCAGAACTAAGGAAGGCTGGTTTCCCGTGGTGCCAAATTGGAATCCCTGGGGTCTGCTGAAGTGTATCCTCCAAAGATGCCATTTTCCTGGGGAGGGCTTTAAGTGAGCCATCATTCATGCACACTTTCAGTGCCTGCCAGGACACGAGTACTTGGATATCCTTTCCCTTCCCTGCTCCCATGAGACCTCTGGGGGGGACACTTGCAGCTCATTCACACCGTATTTATTTTTGAAGAAAATTTATTTCCTTGCAAAGCAGGATCTGCACAAGCAGAGGCCCTCAGGGGTCTACAGGGAAGATACTACCCTATTTTCCAGACAGATCCAGGACTGCAGCCCATGAGGTGCACCAAGCAGAAATATCCTAGAGAGGACTGAAGATGAAAAAGAACATGAGTAGTAATAATAACAGCAATAAAAAAATAAACGGCACTGGCTGAAGGGAGAAGGCTGCAATGAATTGTCCTTAAAATACACTTAGACTCGGTGGTTTTACGTTTTGTCCTTCAATGACTAATATTGGTCAAGAGACATTTAATTTCCTGCCAGGGAGCCACTGCAGTTGTTTCCCAGCTCCCGGCCCTGGTGTGAGCACTGAACCGGGACAGGGCAGGGGATGGGCAGGGATCCATAGAATCATGGAGTCAGAGAATGGTTTTGATTGGAAAAGATCATCTCATTCCTTAAAGATCTCATTCCACCCCCAGCCATGGGCTGGAAACCTTGCACTAGGCCAGGCTGCTCCAAGCCCAGTCCAGCCTGGCCTGGAACCCTTGCAGGGATGGGGCAGGCACAGTTTCTGTGGGCAAAAGGAACGGGCAGGGATGCGGCAAAGGGCAGGCACGGGAGCTGGCAGGGAACGGGCAGGGGCTGGCAGGGAACGGGCAGGGGCTGGCAGGGAACGGGCAGGGGCTGGCAGGGAACGGGCAGGGGCTGGCAGGGGACAGACGGGGGCTGGCAGTGCCTGTCTCTGCCCCCGCACCAGCGGTGCCCACTCGGTTTTGGGTCCCTCTCCCCTCAGGGCCGTCCCACTGCCGGCCGCACTCCAGCTCCCGGAGCGGCCCCGGGGATCCGTCCCGCTGCTCCCGCTGCTCCCGCGGCCAGGGTCGAAGTCCATCCCGGGCCGCGGGGCCGCTCCCCGTCCCGACACGATCACGCACCGGCAGCGGAGGTCAGTGCTGTCCCCGGCCCGCAGGCCCCGGGCCCGGCGCGGCTCCGGGCCCGGCTCCTCCCGGAAAGGCGGGCCCGCGGCTCCCGGCAGCGGCTCCCGGCAGCGCCACCGCGGGCGCGGCGCTCGGGCCGGGCCGGGGGCGCGGCGGGGGCACCCGGCCATGGCGGGGCGGCCCGGGCCGGGCGCGGGGCGGCGGGAGGCGGCGGCGGGCGGGGCCCGGCGCTTCCCGCGGGAGTGCTGCGAGGGGCTGGGCGGCCTGGACTACGGCCAGGTACCGGCGGGACGGGCCGGGCCGGGCCGGGGCGGGCGGGAGGGCGGCCCCGGGGAGGGCCCGGCCTGAGGCAGCGGGGGGAGCCCGGGGATGGATCCCCCGCTCCCCTCGGTGCCGCCGCGGGGCTCGGCAGGTCCGCTGGGAATCGCCCCCGGGTTGTGCCCGTAGGTGCAGCAGGACTCGGTCCCCCGTCCCCCAGGTGCACCCACCGCCCTCCCCAGCCCGGTTCCAGCCCAGCCGGGCCGGCACGGTGTGAGCAGGGGCTGCACTGGCACTGCGTGAATGCTCGGGGGTGCTGCCACCAGCTCACCCGGCTGCCCCTGCAGCTCTTTTTAAATGCCCATGCAGCTCTCACCCAGGTATCCATTTATCTCTCACTCAGGTTCCGATACAGCTCTCAACCAAATTCCCATGCAGCTCTCATCTAGCTGCCTGTGCTGCTGTCCCCCAGTTGCCTGTACAGCTCTCAGCCGTGTGTCCATTTGTGTCTCACCCAGGTGTCCATGCCGCTGTCACCCAGGTGTCCATGCAGTTGTCACCTGGGTGTCCATTTATGTCTCACCTGGGTGTCCATGCAGCTCTCACCCAGCTGTCCATGCTGTTCCCACCCTCCCTGACTTTGGGGCTGTGATCAAGCGGGCACCGCTTGCCACGGTCATTGATCCCCCACCGTGGGGAGGTGGGGGCAAAGTTGAATGTTCTGTGCCTGTTACGTGGCTGTCCCAGCAGCTTGCAGAGACAGCTCATCCCTTTAGGGCTCCCCTTTTATCCCGAAAAGCACACGCCAGGCACAGGCCAATCTGCCTCCCGCTGGCAGCCGCGAATTTGTTGAGCAGGAAAAAAGAAGGTGAGTGCGATGTTCACGATGGAGCCTGCCAGGAGTTAGTAGGTCAAGAAGCTTTTGTTCAGCCCGTGCTAGCACTGTGCTCAGCACCGTACAAAACGAGAGGAAAGAAGCTGTCCTGGTCCCACGGGATTGCAATTGAAGCAGGATTAGACAGTTCGGCCCCGGTGCCAGCAGCACCTTGGGTTGTGGCTTGACAATTTGGGGGGACGAGGTCTGGTGGGGAAGGGCTGCTCGGGGGTGATGGAGAGAGGCTGTGGAGGTGGGAATAGGGGGAAATGGGTCTGGATCAAGCCATAGGGGCTGTTCCCGTTGTTCCCTGCCAGCATCCACATCCCCAGGGCTCGGATGAAGGAGCCTGGAGGATCTGTGACAGTGGTGGTTTGAGGGCAGCTGTGGATTCCCGTGAGGATCCTTCCTTTCCCCAGGGCTGTACAGTCTTTGCTCCTGCACTTTGCACCTTGGGCAGTCATGGCTGGGCAGGAGGTGCTTGGAGCGACTGGATATGCCCTGGACCAGCATGGGAGCTGTTCCCACAGCCATTTCTCTGGGCTAGGAGAGGTGCTGGGTTTACCAGCCCCGTTCCACAGATGACACTGTGGCTCTGGTTCTTTCCAAGAGCCTGTGAGGAGCCAGTGGGAATTTCTCTCCTGGACAGGCAAGGTGGAGCCGGTAACTTTTTGACCTGTGCCTGTCCCCTGGCATCCAGAGGACTTGCAAACACAGCTGTGTTGGGGAAGCAAGAACCTTCCACGCCTTGGTGTTGTCTTGGTTTTGTTTCAAGTGAGGGCTGGGCTGTTTTGATTTTTGTTTTCAAAGGTTTTGACCAAAAAAAATAGATACTGGCTGTTTTTCATCCAAATACCAGTACAGGGAGAGGGAGTGAAGAGGGAGAAGCAGCATGGCTTACTGCACGTAAAAATGCTGACAATGTCAGGGAGCCGTCTTGGGAAAAACCTCTCTTTCTTAAAAGGAGAACTGCAAGTTTTAAGGGGTTTTGTTGTTGTCATTAAGACAGGAAATTCTTTTGCACGTCCTTATAGTGCAAATGCATTCCCCCTTGCTGTGGAGGGGTTTGCATCACTCTGATTTTATGGGAGACAAGTTTGAAGCTGACACAGTTCATTGCTAGGGTGTTCCATGCAGACCAGCATCCCTGGGACAGTCCTGAGGAGCTGAGATGCTGTGGAATGGTGCTTCCTCTCCTAAAACACTCATGAGCTGGCAGCTGAGGGCTGGTGCTCGTCCTCAGAGCAGCAGTGTCACCTCTATCCCTCTGTCCTTTTGGGCATCCCAGAGAGCCCAGTGCCCTTGAGGTTTGGGGGCACAGCTTGGAGAAGCCCCCCTCCTTCTTTTGGGCTTTGCACCCTGACATAGCGCTTTGCAAACTGTAACAACACGCTGTTTAGAGATAGTAAAAGGTTCATCGACCCTTGGGGCAGCTGGTGGGTTTGGTTTGAGGTGAAATGTCCCTGTGGGATCCTGCACTCCAGTAACCATCCCTTCTTCCACAGGTGGATGTGGCAGCCATGGTGTGGCTCTTTGGCTATGTGGATGTGACTGACTCTGGTTTCATTGTGGCCGTCCTCTCAATCGCCTTCAACCCTCTCTTCTGGAATGTGGTAAGAACTGCCTTTGTGCCAGCTGCTCCTTTACTCTCAGCCTTCCTTTCCTGGCTTCCTTTGGGAGGAAAAACCTCTCTTGGGAAGTCTGCTGGGCTGAGTGGGGAGAACTGTGCTCAGCTAGACCTTAGGAATAGGTGATCAGGGAGCTGTGCTGGAGCTCCTGGGGCTGAGGGTGACTGTGAGGGCTGTCATAGAGAAGGTGAAGGTGGAAGCCAGCACAGGATCCAAAAGGAATTGGGAGCTGAGCTTGGGAGAGGGAGCAGAGCAATGAAACCCATTCTTCAGCCACATGTCCCACCCAGCAGCCAGGCACTGCTCACTACTGGGACTGAGCATGAATGGCATTAATCCCCATCAGGGTGACTGCACTGGATATGTTGCCTGCTGCTTCCCCTTGAAATGCGTTGGCAGCTGTTCGTGTGGATGGCAGGAAGCAAAAACAGTCAGCCAAAAGTTAGCCTGAAAAAATTCCTCCTCCATCATGCTGCAAAGCCTGGCAGAGAGCTGCAGGGCTGGCAGCAAGCCAGCCCTAGGAGGAGCAGGATACCTGTGCATGGGTGATGTTTGCTGTGGGTGCCACAGTGCTTTGGGAGCCAAGGCTGGAGAAACCCCCACTGCCTGTTACTGCTGGGTTCACTGCCTTCTTGCAAAACCAACAGGAGTCATTGCTAGTAGCTGTGTTGTGGAGTATTCCAGAGCCAATGTGCTGAGCAGGAAGCCCAGGCTGGCTGCAGGACGAGGTGACTCCCACCCTGCAGCACCTTCAGCAGCACAGCTGAGGCGTGGAGTGAAACATCCCTGCGAGCACTCCTGGGGATGGGATGTCATCTCAGCCACGATTCCCAAATCCGCCTGCCAAACCTCCTTGCAGGGTTTCTCTCCCTGGAGAATTCTCCTTAGAAAGGCCTTGTTTTTCCAGAGGGGGAGGACTCCTCTCTCTCTGAGTGCGGGGGCTCTTGAAATTGTCTCACGCTGGGCTTTGGAAAAGGGAGGATCTACTGGCTGTGAGTCACTTTGGAAACCTCTGTCGGAGCTCTTTGTTGCAGCCTCCCTAATTTTTCATGCAACTCGTTATTAAAAAGTCTCACGGTGTCTGAAATGCGAGCTGGAATATGCCACATTATTTCGACTGTGGAGTCATCATTTAGCATAAAGAATCAATGAGCAAGAAGATTCAGGATGTGGTCTCTGGGGGGAGAGACTGGCTCCAGCGAGAAACTGCATGAAAGGCAAAGAAAAAAAAGTTCTTTTATTAGCATCTGCTGCTATGCCTGCAACTAGTGGGATGCCTGCAGCTTGGGAAATAATGTTGCTTTTTGGAGCAGGAGTTTGGCTGCTGTTAAAGCACAGGGAAAGCTGATGTAAGAGCAGAAGTTTGTTGTTCTGCGCTGCTGTTGTCCCCTCGCAGGGACTGGAGAGCGGCACGGTTGGCAGCAGGTGGCACTCCAAGCCAGACGTGCAGGGCTGTGCCTGGGAGCAGGAGGTTTGAGTGAGCAGCCTGAGCTGGCTGTTGGGGAAAGCTCTGAGCGTGGAATTCTGTGTTTCCCTGGCTGGAACGGGCTGGGAGCATCTTGCAGTCCTTGTGCCTCCATCCTTGCTCTGCTCCAGCCCCCGAGCATCTCCCTGGTGTTTTCAGTCCCAGTGTGTGCCTCACACCAGGCAGTGCTGGAAGACTGTGGGTACTGCAGCCCTAAAAAAGCCCCCACTTACATTTTAGCAAGAGTGGCCCTGGCTATCCTTGGATTTTCCCTGACCTGCTTCCTTTACCTCCTCCCCATCCTTTTATCCATGTGATCATTGTCCCCTCCCTGCACCCAGCCAGCAGCTCTTCTTTCTTTCCCTACATCTCTGCACAGACACTCTCTGTCCTTGGCTGTTTGAGTTCCTTCCCAGCAGCTGAGATTGCTTCTGAATCTGAATTACTCTGGGTTTCCAAGAGCTTCAGTGTAAAGACTGGAATTCTGCACAATGCCAAGCACTCTTTGCTCTCTCTTCTCAATAACTGATGTGGGATGCTGGTCAAAATCTCTCCTGTGCATGAAATTCCTGATTTGGATAGAAATTGGGTGGTGATGTATTGATTTAGTTCAGTGTCTTAATTCCCTGTTTCTGCTGAACTCCAGCCAGGTCTGCCACTTCCAAAGTTTGTGCTGGGTTGTCCTTGCTGTGCTGTGCCTCTGAATAAAAATGTGGTGGGGAAACCCTGGCTTCATACAGTGGATCATGGAGAAGCACAACCAGGCATATTTCTCTGGGACAAAACCTATAGAGTTTGGGGATGAAGCACAAACTCTGGAGGCTGTGGAGGAATGTGGCCTCCAGAGAAAAACGTGATGCTTGTCAGGTCAGTGGATGTACTTTGGGTAAGAGCAATTTTGAGGACCAGAGCCTAAATGGGGCAATTTGCAGACTCCAGCTGGGCTGTGCTGATGCTCCCTCCTGTTCTCTACAGGGGAGAAAAGCTCTTTCAGGTCTCAGGACTTGAAATTCCTACCTTCCTCCCTGCAGGCATGTGCAGGAGGGTGCTGGCAATGTCTCTTCAGGGCCACCTACTGCATTTCTTCAGCAAACCCTGGGCTTGCACCCCCTCTTCTACTTCCACCCCCTTCAAGCCAGTTGAAATCCTGCCTGTCCCTGGACAGGTTATATTGTCCATGGCACAGCCTGAATGTGTTCCTGCACTATTCTCTAGTTTTTCCCATATTTTTTCCTGTCTCCTGCTCGTGCTGTCTCTGCTTTCCCACCCACCTTGTCTGTTAAGAGAGGAGCTGCTGGGAGCTGTGGTCCCACAGGAGGCAGGGTGCAGGTGAGCTCTCAAAAAGAAGCAGGGGAGCCGTTTTGGGAATTAAATCACTTAAAGACTCCCCAGGGATATTCAGTGCAGCCAGGAGAGCTGAGCCACCATGGGGCTGTAGAGGGGCACCCAGCAAGGAGCAGGCACATCTCTGGAACTGTGCCATAAAATGTTAATGAGGCCAGAGCAGCAGGAACTTCAATAAATCCCATCTGTGCTTGGAAAGCCGCAGAACGATGGGAGAAACTTCTCATCCCTTGGTAACTAAGGAAGGCATTAAATGAAAACTCCTCAGGGACAAACATTTTCAAGCCAAGAGAGGCAGAAAACCTGCATGCAGGAGGCTCTAAGGAGCTGGCTGAGCCTTGGCACACGAGGACTTTCTAGAAAGCTGGAAGGTTTCTGTCCCTCTCAGTAGCAGCCAGGCATAGCCATGAGGCCAGCAGTCTGACGTCCATCACCACGCAAGTGAGTTTTAAGTGGGGAGTGCATCCATCAGCAATCTTTTCTTGATTTGAGCCTCTTAAAAATTTAGGTCTGGCGTCATGGACCGATTTAGAAATGGCTCATCTTCAGCTGGCGCCCCAGAGCTCACTCCTCCCATCACCTCCGGTCATCCTCTTGAGACACCCGTGTGTCTCACAGGAATCTGCAGGGTGAAACTTCAAATGTCAGAGCTAGGAAAAGGCTTGGCATAATTTAGTGTGATTTTAAAGAAATAGACCCCATCAGACAGTGATTTTATTTTTCAAGGTTGCAGCTTTTGCTGTTCAGGGTAACACAATCTCTGTTCTAGACTTCTGTGAAGCGTTTAAGCTGCATGAGGTTTTGATTAAAGAAGTAGTTGCTCAGGGACCTGGGCTGACAACGCCTGGCTCCTGATGGATGTGTATCTCTTGGTTCATTTATTTTTAATTTCCCATCCTTTTCTCCTTCTTTGGAGACTGAAGGAATCTCCCTAGTGGGTAAGAAGTGTTTGCACTGGAAGGGAGGGGGGACATTGCAGGCACTGGCAGTCTGATTTCACCTACCTCTGACCACTTCTTGCTAAACTCGGAGGAAGGTGCCTGGCCCAAAACATCCCCATGCTGCTGGGAAGTAAATGGAAGCTCAGGAGTTGTCAGGATTCAGACCTCAGTGAGCCAAAGCCTGAGAAACCTTTTGGGGACAGGAGAAAAAAGCCTGATGCTGGGAGATTTCAGCAGCTCTCGCTGCCTCTTAGAGAAGGAAAAGATTGAGCTGTGGCTTGAAGGTGGTGTGTCAGCACCTTGCTGGGGAAAGGAAATTTCAGGGTATAAAATAACTGTGGAAGGCTGGGATGGCAGCAGAGCCTTGCAGGGAGTGCACTTCAGTTGCCTGAAGTTTACAGGATTGGGAGATGAATGAGTTGGGATGATTAAATATTTTTTTTCTGGCCTTCAAATTCTGTCAACTTGTGAGACTTTTGTGGGCTCCCCCACAAACCTCTGCCTTCCTACAGCTGCAGGGGAGAGCAGAAAACAGCCCTCAACCAGCTTCTGGAAAGTGCTTTTAGACCCCATCATATAAGCCATGGCACAGTGGCGATGATTATCTGCTTATAACAGATGCTAGATCAATAGCGGGGCTTCAAGCTACGCTGCAAGGCAATTGACTGCAGAAAGTGTTTCTTTATTGGGGTAAAGCTGGGCTTGCAACGAGGCTCAGATCCGCTCTTACATCTCCGGTCTTAAAATGTCACCACCAGCTCTGATGCCTTTCATCCTTTGTGCAGGGAGAGAACGCGCATTATTCATAATTGGACTCTCTACCAGGCAGCAATAGCCATTTTCATTTCCTACAATAGCTGAGAAAGAGTGAGGATTTGCCTTTTTTTTTTTTTTCCATCTCCCAAATAGCATTTAGTGGCAATTTTATTCCAAGTGACTTGGTAACGCTTTCACTCCGGCAGCGAGGGCTTCGCAGCGCCGCTGTAACGCGTGGAAGCGGATGGCATCGATTCTCCAGCTCTCGTAACAGAGCCAGTCCTGCCTGGGTGTGTAACACCAGGACTGTTTGTCTCCTAAATTTAGCTTTTCCAGTGTGTTGGCACAGCTGCCAGCCACATAACGAGCACCAAAACTGGGTCGCACCCTCCGGCGTGCCGGCTGGAGCGGCACAATTAGGAGCGCTGTCACCTTGAGGGAGAGCCACATCCTTCGTCCCAGAGCTGCTTCCCACAGCCTCACAGCTGGAAGTGGTGGTGTTTTCATCTAAATCCTCTTGAAGAAGCTGTGCAATATATTTTGATGATGTCCCTGCAGGCTGAGCTGCCTGTGCTGGGGGTGTTGTGGAGCCCAGCCTGGCCAGGCAGCTGTGAGCTGAGATTTTTTTGTCTGTGTGTTGAGCTGGGCACGGTCTCAGGGCTCTGGGTGAGGTGGTGACAGTCATTCCAGCATCTGCCCACCCACCGTGCACGGGTACCTGCCAAGGCAGGCTGTGCTTGGGAAGCTGAGCAATTTCTGTGCCTGTTCCTGGAGTGAATTTGGGATCCAGCTGGTGTGCGACGTGCCTGCTCAGCATTTCTCAAAACCAAGGTCAGAATCTGCCTCTCACCTCACAGCTGACCCGATAAGCAACCTCCTTTTTTTAGCATCTGCAGAGTGCTTCTCTGAAAACCCATGGTCTTTGTTGTATATACTGGACTTCTCTTGTTTAGTATTTTAAAAATAAACTGCAGGCTGCTGGCAGCCCTGCTGGAGTAAGTCAGCACACACACAAAAGATGAAAAAAAAATAATTTAAGCCAAGAGCCTTGTTTCCATATGGATCAGAGGATTATCTGTAGACCCTGGAAACTGGAAGAGGCCCTTTCTTCTCCATCCCATTCCATCCCTCTCCTGCCATCCTGCTGCTAAGCCTTCTCACGTGCTGATGAGGTGCTGCTCATGAGAGTCTGTGACCACCAAGACAAGGGAAAAGGTGCAGCTGGAAGCAAAAAAGAAAGTGGTTTTATCTACCCAGACCAGGAGGTGTGGAAGAGGCAGCTCCTCCTGCTTGGCCCTGGGATTTGGCAGTGTTTGTGCATAGCCTGGGGAGTGGGAGCTGCTGGAGCCCCGAGGAGAGAAACCCACTGCCACCCCTGGAATGTCAGTGATCCAGGGGCTGGGCAGGGGCCTGCCACAATCACAGATGTACATTCCAGCTGTGCTATGGCACAGGCTGTTTAGCAGAAGCCTGCCCAGTTCCCAGAAGGATGTGATCTCCCAAAATAGGGTTTTGATGAAGAAATGCAGACACGCAGTGTTCTGGGTGCTCTTGGGAGGTTATTTCTGCTGCTTCCATCACGATGCAGCTGCATCTTCTGCATGTCTGGAGACTCATGGTGGGGAGGGAGGCCTTGGGGTTTCATGGTGGGGGTGCTGGCTCTGGCTTGTGGCAATAAAATGCCACCTCATTTTCCCTATTTTTTCCCCCCTGGATGAACTCCTAGGGGACACATCTCCAGTTGCTCACATGGCAGCAGATGGGAAATGGATGGGAAAGCAGATCAGTAAATCACTAAAGCAAAAACCTCCATGTATTTTCCACCTCTATAATGACCTCAGTGATATGTGCAACTGGAAATGGTTCTTGGCAGGAGCGTCCCACATCCCTGCTCTCCTGAGTGTGGCACCAGATACTTCAGCAGCCTGATCACAGCAGTGCTTGTTGGACATTGGTTCCTTGTAAATATTAGGAGCCTCATCTTGGTTAAAACAGACAAGTATGTGCAGCCTCCCAGGCTGCCTGCCTTACATTCCCCTTCCTAAGGGATCCTGACAAAGCTTTAAAACCCCTGAGAACAAATCCAGGGAGAGACAGTTGATTGTTGGAAGCTGGTGCTGATGTATTTTGTTGATGAGGACATGAGCTGTGGACACAAGAGTGTGCCTGGGCTGGTTGATATGTGGCAGAGGAGCAGTGCACTGGCTGTACAGAACAAGGGGTTTTGATTTTGGAGGGTGGCCCCAACCCAGAGGAAGAGCTGTGGAACCACTGCCTGAATTTTCCTTTTCCATACCAAGCCATCTGAACTTCTGTGCTTGCTCCCATTTTCTTAGGAAATTAAAAATTTGGTTTCCAGAAAATCTGGAAGCCCCAGCCTTTTACACCTGTGCATGACTTCATCAAACTGCCCTGTTCATCCAGTGGATATTGAGGTCAAGGAGAGGAGGACTGGTGGGAGCTCCTGATTTTCCCATGTGTCATTGAAATCATGAACCTCAATGATGAAGCAGAAACTCACATGGATTGGACAATATCTTAGATTTTTCCTTTGTGAAATCTCTTTTTTGTTCCTTCTTTTTTCTTCCCCATACCAGGGATGATGCAGCCACGGGCTCATTCTGCAGGTCTGCATGTGCAAGCTCTGCTTTGTCTGGCTGAAGGGTTTTCACTTGCTATCTGTGTAGGTACATTTTTGGTGCGATCCTTTTTATACTTTGGGGAAGAAAAAGGCTATGAACAGCTCACAGCCCTGAAAAGGGTGAAATGGAGATGGTTTTTAGCAATCTTCTATGCTTTTGGCTGTTGCAGGAAAGCCTGACCATCAGGGCTCCCAGAACGCCTTCGTCACCTCCTTTGTGTGGTGGGAGGTTTGCTCGTTATCTGCTTTCTCCTTCACTTATAAGAGAAGCTGTAATTGTAGCAGCTCCTTGCCATAAAAGCACAAAGACATTTTCTGTGAAGGAAAGTGTACATGCAGCTTTTATGATCCTTTACGGTACTTCTTCTGCCCACTTTTCTTGCCTCCTGTCCTTTGTCCAGCATCATCTCTGTGCCTGTCTCCTGCTCAGTGTGCCCACCTCTGGCTAGAACATTGTCTTTGTACCTTTTAGACTGAAAAAGTTGGTCATCCTCCTTGTCAGTCTTGCTGAGTGAAGAGAAGACAGACCCCCAAATCCCCCCATGTAGTCAGGTGTTGCAATTCCTGCCTGTTCCCTCAGAGCTGTCAGCCCAATAGCAGATGTTCAATCTGCATCATCCCAGGTAGGGTTTTGGACTGGGGAAGAGAACCTTGTCCATCTGTCTGTGACTGAGGTGCCCATCCACAACAGGAAGTAATACCAAATCTGATCACTTTGAGGCACACATGCCTGTTCCTATAAAAAACAGAATGACCTCACATGAGATACTGTATTTTTAACTATGAAGCATTCCTACTAAGTGCCCTTTCCTGTTTATTTTTACCAGGACATTGTTGTAATGACTGCAGACTTACTCATTTCATTCCCAAGGCTGGAGAGCAGCACTGAATTAGTTTCATTTTGAGATTTTGTCATACAATCATTTTCCAGAGACTGATGTTCTCGGAAGCTGAAGCAAGTGCGTTGCTCAACGGAGGAGCATTACTTTTCTTCCTGTATCCATTAAGCTTTGGTCACTGGTGTGGATGTGAGTAGATCCATATCTGGAAGGACTTTCTCAGCCCTCTATCCTCCACCTCTGTGCAGTCCTCTAGTAGAAATGTGTGGAGCAAAAGGCTGTGAGAATCTCTGAGCGCTGGATGCAGGGCTGGTATCTGTATCCCAGCACTGGGCTTTGAGGCTGCAGGAGGGGAAAGGAGCTCCCCTGGGATGCAGATCACAGGATCTGAGGATGACTGAGTGTTCACTCAGCTTTTGGGTTACTTTTCTTGCATTGAACAGATGAACAAATACCGTGGGGCACGTGGTTACACCCATCCACACCCAGGGGAACCCCAGTGCTGACATCGCGGGGTCCAGTGGTTGTGTTTAACCCTTCAGGTTGTTATTACTTGTTGTGCCCATGTGTTGAACATCTCATCCCTGGGCAGAGGGGAACAGAGCCCCCGTTACATAAAGATCACATTGTCCCTCTCTATTGTTGCTGGCACCACGGCAGCATGGCAAACATGCGTGTCCTCAGTGGGAAATGTTCCCAGGGGAGGCTTAACACGGAGCGTGGAACATGATCTGGAGAGGACAGGGGGCCCTTGCAGACGAAATCAGTGCTTTGCTGAGCATGGCCAGTGCAACCAGTACCTCTATTCCAACAACCTCTCACTCCTCTGTGAAGGAGTATTGGATTTCTCTTGCATTTTGTGCTCTCAGAGGCGGATTTATTTTATCCTCCCCCCTTCTCTGTCCCCCTCCCATCACGGCTCCTGGGGGAACGATGAGCAGGTACACGCTGTCCAGAGGATGGGTGTGTTGGGACTCCTTATTAGCAGACTTATTCCAGAGAATTAAACCCTAATTTCACAAAAGGGCAGCAAGAGAGTGGCTGCAGCTCTGGGAGAAGCTGAGTCGGCTTTGTGTGTTGTTTGCAAATAGCACAAGAAGTCCTGGTCTGAGCCTGCTGATCCTGGTCACTGGGGTATTGTGACCAAAAGAGTAATGGTTGTGTTTCTTTCCCATTTAAAACAAAATTTACGAATTCATGTACAAGGAAACCAGCCATGCATCCTCTACTGTGCTGTCACCTGTTTTGGGTTTCAGGCAGGGCTTTAAAATGTTCCTATTCCTCTTCCACTTCATCTTTTTACCACCCTGCTGCAAAGTGTTCCTCTGCAGTGCCTTGTCATTGTTTCTCCCTGAATTAATTGTTGCGTGTAATTGTGACCTGCCGCAGGACGCTGCCTTGCTCTATTAGGGAGAGGTGCTAATGAAGAACATTGGGTACCACATGACAGGAGAGCAAGGCTCAGCTCTCCAGGACGTGGACTTGCTGTACTGTTACTGCCAGCCCGGGCAGAAATGGTGTTCTTGTCTCTCATCACTCACTGGCTAATGATTGTAATTTTTACTTGCTGAGAAACTCTGGATATCATGGACTTCATTAACAGATACATGAGATGCTACCAGACCTGCATTAGGGGGAGAGAGGAAGAAAACAACCCCTGCGTGGAGGCAATTTTATTATTTATCTGTAGCAGTAGAAGGGATGCAGAATTAGTGTGAGATTCGGCAGTGTGGCTAATGAGCTGGGCTGAGCTGGAATCCAAGCAAACCTATTAGCAAGAGAAAACTGCAAAGATGATGCCCAGGCCTGAAAACCTTCACATCAAACACAGGATCCAGTGCTGGGATGGCTCAGCTGCTTTATCTTCCTCCATGTGGGGCTGGGTGCTTGTGTGCTGCTGTGTCTGTGTCTCAAGAGGCTGCTGCTTGCTGTCACCCACAGCCTTTCTCCATCCCCTTCTCTCCTGCCAGCTCCTTCTTACTCATACATTGGGTGAATTGGAGCTTCTGATTTAATCTTTAAGACAACAGAGACAGAGTATTTTCACTCCCATGGGCCTCAGCTCCTTGAGTAATTGCCCGAATTGAAATATTGCAGTATCCAGCCCCAGTTTTCGGCTGCAGGCAGCGCAGGTTGGGCTGGCTGGGGACACTGGCTGCTCACAGTGGTACCTGAACCTGCATCTGCAAATAAATACAGGTCATACAGGAGAGAAAGAAACACCTGATTTAGCTGACATCTCCAGTATAGCTTTACACAGTCTCTGCAATGAATCAGAGGCTGCAATAATGTCACTTGTTAGGTGACCTCAATCTCCTTTTACCTGGAGCCTGTGAAGGCTTGTTTCAGTTCAGGAACAGGATATTTCTTACATAGCACGCACTGACTGAAGATTGACCATTTTCACTCCACCTGGAATAACTGTTTTTTAATCAGGCTGACCTTATTTGCAACGGCGATAGCAACTGGAACCAGAGGTTTGTAGCAGCATTGGAAAGCTTTGAAGAGCAGAATAGATGCTTTGTGACACAGATAAAGCTTTATCCCCACGTTTAAAACCAAACCCAAGGCGCTGAAACGAATTCAGAGGGACTTGACCTCAGCACTGCGATCCATTGGGATCCAGGGCCTCATCTGGAAATAACACAAGTGAATGGAGGTGCAAAAGTAAAAGGGGAATCTTAAAAAAAAAAAAAAAGAAAGAAAAAAGAGAGAAGGAGAGATGTTTATCTTGTAACGTGGCATTTGTACTGAGTGCTTGCTGACAGTGTGGTGCAGCAAAGAGCTTGTCTTCCTAAATCCGTGCCAATTCAAACATCGTCAGTGCTATTGTTGGATCGCTTTGTTTGAAAATGGGTCTGTTGGGTAGACAGCCTGGTTCAGTGAAAGCAGCTGTGTAGAACACTTCAGGCACTTCCTCAGCTTTGCTTTATTTAGGGCTGCATGAGTACGAGCAACAGGAAAAAAACCCATGCAAATACAGGATGTGAGGTGGGCAGAATGTTCTCAGTCACTCAAGAGACTGGCATACACCTTTGCTTCTGGTTTGTTTATGGAAGTGCCTGCTATGGGCTGCCTGTTTCCAATCTGTTTGCCCCAAGGAAAACACTCTGAGCTTCAGAGAAACGTGTGAAAATACAAGGCTTGTGGTTTTCTGGATGGGAACTGTGTGCAGTAGGAAGCTGTGTGTGGGCCAAGTCATCTGGGCATGGAAGATGAAAAGAAATCTGGCAAAATACTTCCTCGTCCTGCTCACGAGATGCTCATCTGGCAGCACTTACCTTCCCTCTGAGCTCCAGCAGAGCCCCACATATTTGTGCAGGGGCAGCTTCTGCCTTTCCCTAACCTCAGGAGATTATTTTATTTGGTTGCATTCGTGGTTTAGAAGAGCTGGCTGTGTTCCAGCTGCTCCCCATTCCCCCATCCTCTCGTGTCCCTCCCACTGTTGGGCCATCCCTTCCACGTCCCAGGCTGGGACTGGATAGGTCCTTCCCCATCCCGTGCTGCACTCTGGAGAAATAATTATTTCACAAATAGCTTTTCCATGGGATTTTCTGGCTGGGAAAGTCGGGCTGGGCTGTGCAGCTTGATTCCCTGTGGCAGGAGCACATCGCCCTTCACTCTTAGGGAGCTGCTCATAAGGGCTCCCCATGCCCACTCTCAGAATTAATTAACACAGCTTGTTCTGGGTTATTGAAATCACCTGCCTTCAGCTTCCAGCTCTTTGGACATAAATCATGAGCACTTTGATTTGAGGAGAAACTGTTCAGATTTTGTGTTGGAAATTGCTAGCAAATGCAGCTCATATTCTGTGTCATTTTTGTTTTTATTGAAGAGGAGAGGATGTGGCTCATGGAACATCGATGGATCCAGGCTGCCTTGGCATACACTAAGCAAGGGCTTGTTTTCATTGCAGCCAGCTAATGAGATCCTACTTTGACAAATCACATAAACACTATTAGAGAAATGAAATTTTTTATCTCACTCTTTATCATGAGTGGATTCAAGGTAAAGGCTCGTATAGAGGTAATCTGGAGGGATAACTCTGAGGTAAAGTGTACCTAGTCTTTATGAAACCCTTATCTGTTTACCTGCAGGCTTGTTTTACCTTCAAGGCTGTTAGCTGAGGTGACCTGTGCCATTTCAGTCCAATTAATTTCACTAGGCCTGGGTGCAGGGAGGATTTTTTTTTAAGCTAAACGTGGTGGAGGCAGGCTGGGTTGCTTCAATATCCTTCCACTTGTAAAGAAGTGGAGTCGCTTTACTCTTCTCCCTGTGTCAAAGTGCTCAGACTGGACCTTGTTGACCTCCTCACTGGCAGCATTCATGAGGAAAGATTCACTAGAAGAGGGACTCCAGCTTGTTTCATCCTCTTAACTTGCTGGTTTGGGTGATGGGCAGTGTAGGCAGTGAGGGTTTGTCATGCTGTCTCTTCTCACCGCACCTTTTTGGTTTTGGAGAGCAGCCCACCCTGCTCTCTGCTTCTAGGTAGTTCTTTTCTTCAGCTCATGGATGTTCTCCTTTGTTTGAAGCCCTTTGTGTGTTCCAAACGCCGTGTTCCAAACCCCATGTTCCATTGTGAGAGCCTGCAAACATGTGGCTTTTCCCTCTGTGCAGCTCTTTGTCACCTGGGTGTGCAGCCCCAGTGTTCCAGCTGGCTGTTCCTCACCTCAGTGTCCTTGCACAGCCAGGCCACACATCTCCTTTTCTCTCCAAAATCCCACTCCTGTTTCTTTTGGCTGGAATAAACAATAAACACCCCATCCAGAGCCAGTGAAAGGCAATGGAAAAATCTTCCTTGCGTCAAGTAGACGCCTTCCTTTCCAAACTGAAAGCCCTTGGCAGACGTGGAGGAGCTGGGCTGTGCTGCTCAGCTGTGGCTCACTGACAATGTGGTTGCTGCCATCACACCAGTGAGGGAATGGGAAAGGGGAAAATCTTAACTGGTGTAGCTTGCTGGGGAGGCCTGGATAACCAGCCCATCCCCGGGGACACTTGCCAGCCCTCAAACCAGGGTGTTGGAGCCTCCAGGCTCTGCCAGGAGTCCCTGCCATGCTCTGGCTCCACGTGCATGGGCACAGACTGTCACCTGTTGTCCCCAGAGCCTGTTGCTTGCCATCAAACCATCTCTGGGTGAATATTTTCTTGGGTTATTACCATGAAAAAGCCTTTACAAGCTCCAGGGACGCAGTCCTCAGCCTGGTTTGCCTCACAGCTCACATGAAACTATTGAGACGGTGCTTGTCTCTTCTCATATCAGTTCAGCGTTTTAATTGCATGAGCTGGAAGCTGCTGCTCCAGTACATGGTGGGGGAACTTCACAAGGCTTTAATCATTTGCTAAAAAGCTTTCAGGCTACATTACCATCTCATGGCTCTCTGTAATGGAGAGCCTGTGAGTTGAGAAACTTTCAGAGAAGTAACTCAGTCTGCATCAGGTACTCCAGGGCTGCCAGTTTTTCCTGGTGCGGGCAGGAAGCAGCTAAGCAAAAGTGGATCCCACTGGGATGCTGGCAGGAGTGTGGCAGCTGTGACCAGCTCCTGCAAGGCCCTGTGCTGGCAGGAGGGGCTCAGAGCCTCATGGTGGTCTCCTGGTCACTCCCAGTGCCAGCTTCTCCTCCTGGGCAGTGTCCAGTGGGGATGGCTCAGCCTCCAGCCCTGCAGTGTCAGCTTTCCATGGTTTAGTGCTTGCAGAGGTGAGGGGTGATGCTCCCACCTCACCAAAGGGACGTGGGATAAAGGCTGCTGGGTGATCTGCTGGCCCCAGTGGAGGAGCACAGCTGAGAACTGGTGGTTCATAGCACAGGAAAGGTGGTGGATGGGGAATGCCTGAGGCTGGAGGATGAAGACCCTCGATGTCTGCGCTGTGTTGGGAATCACCAGCCAGCAATGGGAACTGGAGTGGGCACACAGGAGTCCCCACAGCCCAGCTCAGCCCTGCCTGTCCGCCAGGCACTGCCCACGGGGTGGCTTTGGAGCTCTTGTGGGTTTAGGAGCCATTCCCAGGTGGGTTTAGGAGCCATTCCCAGGTGGGTTTAGGACCCATTCCCAGGTGGGTTTAGGAGCCATTCCCAGGTGGGTTTAGGAGCCATTCCCAGGGCCATGTGCCCACCCAGGGCTGACCTGGTGCTCACAGCAGCACACAGAGAAGGAGTTTGGTGCTTTGGATCGGCGGCACCGCTGCTGTGCAGGGAACGTGACTGCAGGGAGGTGAGGCTAATTGCTGCAGCGAGTCAAGGACTGTTTAAGCAGCTAATTAATTCCTCCTAATCAGCCCTTGATCTGTTGAAAACTGCATGGCATTATCTCCTCTGCTGCAACACCTTGATAATTCCTGTCTGAATGGCCTTCACGGAGAACATATTTAAATAAACTCAATAGAGATTTCAGACAGATAGCAACTATAATTACCAGCTTGTACAAATTAAAACCGTGGTTTGTTCTGTTCTTTTTCTCCTGCCTTCGCTGCCCAGAGCTCCTGCTAATCATGTTCCTGCTGCCAGTGGCACGCAGGTCCCCGGGGCATTTTCTGCACATGCCTTTGGAAATCCTGTGCCTGGTGCTGGGCTGATGTGGCTGCACATGGGCACATGCCAGCCTCGAGTGGTGTCACTCCCGTGCCAGGGGCTCAGTGCTGTCCTGGTGAGCTGCAGGAACAGCCTTCACACATCCTGTGGGGCAGCAGTGCATGATCCTTCCCAGGACCAGCCCTGCAGTTTCCCCCTCCTGTCTCTCCTAAGCTTTGCAACCTCCCTGGAAAAACAGGATTTTTCACACCTATGAGGGACACACTCAGCCAAAGTGATTCAGGCTTTCAGCCTGGTCACAGTGTTCACCTGGTGCTGTTGGGGCTTCCCTTTGGCACTGGGCTGTCTGCACTGAGTGCTGCTGGCTGTCACAGGGTGCTGAGTTAGGAGGGGTAAGGTCAGGTCATACTCATTTCCTCCACAGCCACTTGGGACAGCCAGAAAAGGCTGGCTCCTCTGGCATTTGGCAAAGGTCAGCCAGCCCCAGTGCTTGCATTTCCATTCCAGCCAGCTCTGCTTCCCTGCCTGCTCCTGGGAGCACCACAACCAGGGCCTGGGTGCTCAGGTCTGACTTTTTCCTCCCTGTCTTTAGATAAATGTATTGGCTGTGAGCAGGGTCGTTTTCCAGCATCCGAGCAGTGACAGAGAGCAGAGAATGTCCTTATGCTTTAATGAGGGATTACAGGGAATCAGAAAGGGAAAAATGGATTTTTCATGATGGAAACTGGTCGATGCCTCTGGTCTCTGTGGGTGAAATAAGGGTAATATCAGGTTTCGTGCTCTTTCAGCAGGTCAGGAGCCAGCTGGGGCACATCTTTCCCAGGGGGAGATGCTCACATGGAGCCACCTAAGCCCAGAGACAGGGATTCTCCTGCCCCAGCACCAACTTACCCCATGGCTGGCCTAGGAGAGGTCAGACTGAAGGAGAAATTTATTCTGATGGAAGAAATTCCTTACTCTAAGGATGGTGAGGCCCTGGCACAGAGAAGCTGTGGCTGCTCCATCCCTTGGGGTGTCCAAGGCCAGGTTGGAGCAACCTGGGATAGTGGAAGGGAATGGAATGAAATGAGTTTAAGGTCCCTTCCAACCCAAAGCACTCCCTGATTCTATGAGAATAAAATTGCTCAGGTCAGTTTTGTCTGAAGGTTTTTATTGAGTTGGGGCTGGATCACCCACATATCCAGGGTTTTCCCCATGAACTTGCATCTTCTTGAGACTTGAGCTCAGATGTATCCTGTAGAGCTCACTGTTCTTCCTCTGGACTTCTCATGGAATTTCTGACTTCTGGACCTCTCAGCAGGCTTCCTAGACCCCATGGGATGGAGAAAAACCCTTCATGCTGTCAAATACTGTGAGATGGGTTTGTGAAGGGAGGACATCCTGTTCACTGTCATCTTTTCTCCAGCCCAGACCTGGACACTGAATATTTTCATTCTAACGGTTTGTCCAGGGCAAGGGCATCCCAAGAAATGTGCAGAGCATCTCCCCAGGTAGATGATGGGATTTTGCAGGATGCAGACACAGCCCCTCTACCCCTCAGGAGAGCTGAGAAGCAGACACTCACCTCAATCCTCCCGTGCCTCAGTTTCCCTTGATTTGAAAGGAGCTGCTAATCCATCCCAACATCCCAGGAGTGCCACAAGGCTAAATTCACCAGTCCCTGCACGTTTTTCTTTGGGTACCATGGTGATGGGGCAATGTGAGGACATAAAATGACTGATTTGCATTGAGATGCAAGGTGTCCCTTTGTCCTGAGCCTTTGGGCTATCTGGTTTCGTTGCCCATCTCTGGGGCGAGCCAGATATAGCAATGGAGTCACATGAAACAGCACAAAGGCTTTAATTCAGAGCTGGGACTGAGCAATTAAAATGTAGCATGTTCAGAAGGCAGCTTCCCCGGATGGCAGACAAAAAGAATCAATTTCCTTCAAACAAATACTAAATATTAATGAGAGGCCATGGTCTGCCATGCACACAGAGCTGGAAAGAGCATTTCCCGTTGATCACTGCGGAGGCAGGTTCGTGAGATGAAATTGCTTTTTGAGTGGTTATTTGTGGCCTTTCTCGAGGTGGCTCATGGTTTGCCTGCCCAAAAAAAGAAAAGGAAATGCAGAGTATTTCCATTTTCCATCAGGGCAGGCACTGGGGATGTGTGCCCGTGCTTTCATTTTTGTTTACGCACTTGCCCGAGCGGTTGGGGAAATGTCTTGGATCGGTTACGTAGAAATCAGCCCCAAATTTACGTCTAGGAGGATGCAATTCCCTGGGAACATCAGCCAGCTGAGCCTGCCCCTGGAATGGCCTGCCAAAGGCAGAACATGGGACCCAAGAGCATCCCCAGCTTTGCAGCCACATCCGCTCGTTGATTTATTTTGATAATGAGCATTGGGGGAAACATTAAAAAAATTACTTGCAGCCCTCACCAAGGATCCTAAAGTGAAAGCAGAGTGCTGGGAGCTTTGGAAGAAGAATTTTTTTTCTATTGCTTTGACCCTTGGGTAAGTCAGGAAACTTTGAATTAACTCCATTGCCAAACTTGGAATTGGAAGAAAAATAAAAATGCTCCTCTTTTTTCTTTTCCAGGAGGCACAGCCCTGACATGGGGCTTGCCCATGGTCAGCACAGTGTCCACCCTAGCTGAGAGAGCAAACAGCACTCCAGGAATGGGTGCAGCCTCCTGGGAAGCTGCTGGTCTCAGCCCTACTCTGTCCCACACATGGCCATGGAAGATTCTGGAAGCATTCTGCATCCGTCACACACTAAATAATAACACATCAGCTCATGATTTTATAAAGCCATTAAGGCAGCTGTGTAGCTGTGGGTCGATCGAGTGCTAATATTAGCTCAAAACGACTAAAATTAGAAAATTAGAACCAAGCCTGAGCTAATTAGTTGTTCAAGAAATAGAACCAGAACCGGAACTAATTAATTGTTGCTGAAATATCGCCGCGGGACCCGGTGGGTGCCGCCGCTTCCAGCCCCGCGCTGGCTCCCAGCTTTGCTTGGAATGGCTCCTGTGTGGGCTTGAAAAGGAGCCTGGGGTCCCATCTGAAAGCTGTGACAGCTAAATAAGAGCTGGCCCCTCAGTCCCAGCTGTGTGAGGCAGCACAAAGCGGGCTGTGCTGGGAGTGATCCCATCGCAGCCCTGGCAGCTGCTGCCTGGAGCAGCCCCTCATCCCAGCCTTGCTGCCCAGATGTGCCTTTCTAAAGGTGAGGGTAATTACAGTGACCTGGCTCCCAGCAGCACACCAGCCCTTCCCTCTGATCCCAGCAGCCCTGCCTTCTTCTCCTTCAGCTCTTCAAAGCTCCCTGAGCAAGCCAGGAGCTGCCATCCATGCAAATGCTGCCAGAATAATTTCCAGGGAATTAGGAAGCTGGTACAGATAACTGGCACGTGGCTGCATTTTTCCATCTGTGACTCAAGTCACCTGTATGGTCACTTCTTTTTGCTTCCCAAAGGTGGTAATGCACCTTATATTTCTTTTTTCACTCTCTCAGCACTCAAACAGCAGCGCCGATTTTAGCAGCAGCGTGACGCACGGTGTTTTAAATTCAATTTAGAATACAAACTATTTATACCAGCCAGAAAAAGGCAGTGAAGCAGCTCTCTCTGTCATGAGTGGATTTGTAATTTCAGAGCAATCATTGCATAACTAATTGAATCAGCTCTCAGCATGTGAAATCAGTGCCCCTGCTTATCAGAGGTTTTCATCGTTCCCCCCTCCTGAAGCCAGCAGTGCCCCTCCACCAGCAGCACTTTGTGCTTCTACATCAGCCTGGGAGGAAAGCAAGACCTGCAAAGCTACCTTTTTCTGCTCAAATTGAGCCAATAAATTACCAAATGCATTCAGAGCAGATGAAGAGCTGGGTTGCAGGTGCCCCCGAAAGCTGCCCAGGCTCCATGCGAGGGAGTGAAGTGCATTTGAAGCTAATCAAGTGCCAGCCATGTCTGAGAAGCAAATTGGTGCTGAGACGTTCTGCTGACTTCCTGCTTCACTGCCCAGGTGTGCTCTCTCTCCTTGGCTGGAATTTCGGGTCTGGTGTCTGATCCAAACCTCCAGCTTGGTGTCTGAAAGTGGAGCCGAAGAGAAGAAATAAATGTAGCATCAGCTTTCTGAGGGATGCAGGAAAGGTAGAAAACAAAGTAGCTGTGAGGATTTTTATCAGCTGGGAGTGCCAGGCCTGGATTTGGTGACTGGGGTGAATCTGGTCTTGCAGATTTTGGGAGCAGCAGCCTCCCAGGGTGAGAGGGCAGCTCCTCATCCGTGGGGTGGTTTGGGAAGGGGCCCATCAGCATCTGTAGAACAGGGAGGTGAAGGTGGGAACCAGGAAAAACGTGCTGTGAAGGATGCTGACACCTCCCCAGGGATGCTGTGTGTGGATGTGTGAGTCCTGGGCTGTCACTGCTGGGCTGGGATGGGTGAGGAGGGCAGACTGAACCTGAATGGCTACAATTGCTCATGAAGGCTAAGCTGGTTCAAGTGGAAGCAGTTCTCTGGGCAAAGATAGAAGATCTTGTCTTGAGGAAGTTTGAGGGAGTACTTGCAAACTTTTCTGGATAAGCAGAGGGAGAGGTTGTTCCTGGTAGGTGTGGTCCCTGAGATTGGATGTGGGAGATGCCACAGCCCCAGAAATGAGAGCTGAGCGTTCCTGTGGTGCATCCCATGCTCAGGGATCTGTTTTCCTTTCAGGAGAGCAATATTAGGATCCATGGCAGGGGCCTTTTGTTTTTTGTGGGCAGGGGACAGCCTTAACAATTCTCTCATCCTTGTTAGACACATCTCCAAGCCTTGTGTTCCCTAAAACTGATGTGTAGGATATTTTCTGGTTTCTTTTGTTTCTTTTTTTTCACGAGCCTGTGCCTTGATGCTGCTGTCTGACCTCGTGTGCAAGGGCACATGCAATGCAAGCAGGGCTGGCACAGGCAGGAGAAGGAGCTCTCATCCCCAGGCTTGGTTCAGCCACGTCCCATCAGTGGCCTCCACTCGTTTCTTTCACAAATCCACACAGATAAAATGTCCTGAACATGTGAGGCCGAGCCTGTGGGATTTGTTCTCCTGGGGCAGCGTGTTCCAGGCACCCCAAACACCCACTTTGTTTTCCCTTGTCTCTCCAGGTAGCCAGATGGGAGCACAAAACACGAGCACTCAGCCAAATCTTCGGCTCTCCCCACGCTGCCTGTTACTGCCTGGGTGTTGCCATCCTGGTGCTGAACTGTGTGCGGAGCCACTGGTAAGGAGCTCATCCTGCTGCTGTATATCCATGGAAAAAAATGCCCCTCTGCACTCAGGGGGGGAGAAAAGGGACATTTTCTCAGCAGTGTTAAATCCAACCCCAGCATATTGCTTTCCCATGGTTGGATAACTTCAGCCAGCAGCAGATTTATTCCTGGATTTGTAATAAAGATGAGGGATGCAGCAGCAGCGTGGCCAAACCCATCAGTTTCACCGGTCATTAAGTGTCACAGGTTACCTTGCTCTGCTCCCTGGGGATGTTTCCTCTCTCCTGTGAGCAGCCCAGGTGGCAGGGCTGTTTACACAGGATGGATCATATGTAACAGCAGAATTTTTTAATTTTCTTGTAAAAATCATAAACAAAATTAAAGCTGCTTTTAAGAAGCCGCAGTTTCCTGTGCAGAAGAGCAGGATTACCTGTGCACTTAACAAACAGTCTCTTGAAACTCTTATCTGCTATCTCTAAACACTACCTGTGCTGGCTAATAGTATTGTATGACTGATACACCATACTCCATGGGAACATGTCCTTTAACGTTCCCAGTGCAGCAGAGAGGTTTTACTGCAGAAGATTTCCTCAATGCCAGCAATTTATCTGTGATCTGGTAGGCTTTATCTCCACTGCTGTTAGGAGAGACAGACTCACTAAATTCCCAGATTCAATTATACCAGGGTCAGAGCTAATGGGTTGTTTAGTACTCTGGGTAATTTCCCAGGCGAAGAGTTCTCAGGTTGGAATTTGCACATGTATTTAAGAGCTCTGCTTTCCTGGAAATGACACCAGGACCTGCCCTTGCCCTTCTGTGTTTGTCCCAGCTACTGCTGATGGCAGAAACTGAAAGGAAGCTTGCAGTGAACAAGGCTATAATCGAATGCAGAGGGCATGTGTGTGTGCTGCTGATGTCTTAGTGACACAGCGGGCTTGGATTTTGCTGGGGAATGTCTCGACAGTCTCTTGCACTAATTACATAGTCACTTGTTGTCTGGGAAGCAATGCAAAGCCTTGTCCTTGCCTTTAATTAAAAACACAGCTGGTGGAGGGACAATCTTCATTTCCAGTGGTCCTGCTGGCTCCTGGGTCAGTGAGGCTCATGGGTCACAACGAGGCACTGAGAGGGAACTGCTGGGAGAGCCAAAGTGGCCTCGTGTGTCCTGGACTGTGTCACACTGTCCCTGCAGAGCCCTCAGAGCCCTGCCAGGGCTGGCTGTGTTCTGTGTCATGGGTCTGGGGGGACTGTGGGACACGCTGAGTTTGGCTCTGCCTGTGCAGCCCAGCAGTTGGGCCCTGAAGGAAGCAGCAAGGTTGATCCAGGGGCTGGAAAAGCTTCATCTGGGCCTTGGGTTTGGAAGAGAGGCTCTGGAAGATGGGGCAGCTCAGCCCCAGCAGAACACAGATGCGGCACCAGCCCATCCCGAAGGACCAAAGCCTTTCAAATTATTGCAAGGGAAAGTTATTTTTTCCCAGATGTTTCCACGTGGTTGGGTTGTTCCCTCCCCTTTCCTTGGTGCTGGAGTTGGCCTGAGTGATGAGTAGCAGGCTTTGGAGGCTCTTCTGGCAAGGCAAGCCCATAACTGTGGGGGGGATTGGGTGGTTCCAGGGTAATCATCAGAGCAGAAACTACTGAAGTTACCCAAAACACACCTGGGAGCCTCACTGCCTCCATTCCCAGCTCAGTGAGCCCTCCAGGGCTGCCCAAGGCTTATTTCTCCAGCATGGAGAGCTTTTGCTGTTTGGCAAGGATTCATCCTGCTCCTTAGCCTTGCATGACGGTACCAGCCAGGTCCAGTCCAGGGTTCTGCTGACCAGAGGGGCTTCATGTGACAGTGACTGTCATCTCAGTGACCAGTGATGCTGGGAGAGACATGCCTAACCTGCTCTTGCTATTTTGCTTTTCCCTTTATTTTATTCTCTGAGTCACTTTTATTGGAGAAGGTTTTCTGCTCCTCAGCCCCTCGGAGACAATCCCTTGGTGCAGGCCAGGGTTACTTGTGCAGAGCGTGAGGGCTGCTGATAGTGAGCAAAAAGGCAGCCTCAGGGGTCCCTCCACCTCCAGTGCTGTAATCCAGCCTTTAAAACTCCTCTTTTCCTGCTCTGGGGACTTGTTACGTGGGTGGAGGCTGCCAGGGAGCGATGTGGAGCCCAGGGGATGTTTCTTTTGGCTTTAAAAGCCTGCTTCCTTTTTGCAGCTGAATTCTTGAAAGGCTCCGAGCTGGGGGCGGAGGAGGGGAGGGCAGAGCAGACAGAATTTGGGGAGGGGGTTGGCATTTTGGCTGACAGCACCTGGGAGCTGGGGTGTGTGGCTGCTTCACCACCTGCCCCCCGCAGGGTCTGTGCTGCGGTCCTTCCTCAGCAGCAGCGCCCCGATGCTCTCGTGCCAGCTCGGCTCCAAAAGGATACCTTGCGTGTTAGAAGAGGGATGTCTTTGTGCTCAGTTAAGCAATTAGATGCTTCCCAGCTCTCAGCTTCATTATCAGCCTTGGCTTGCAATCCAGACTGACCTGTGACCAGAGGGGACCTGCTTAGTCAAGTGCACAAGACAAGCATCCTTAATTGCTTTGGTGCAATGATTATTTTCATTACAACAGTTTCTTTTTGCAAGAAGCAAGGAACTTCCATCACCGAGGCTCTTATCTGTGAAAACAATTCCTGAACTTTTGAACTATCTGCACTGTGTGCAGTTTGTGACTGTTATCTGTGTGACATGGGACGTGACAACCTTCACTGTCCTCCAGACTCGCTTCTGGTATCGCTCCCTCCTCCCTCACCACGTTGTTGGTATCTTTCCCTGCATCAGTTTATTCACAATTAGCCACTGGCACTGCCTCCAAACCCTCCTGCACTGCCTTTGGCACTCCCTGGCACGCTCCCCACCCTTGGGCAGGCACACAGGGAGGTTCTGAGCCTCCCTCCTGACAGGTCTCAAGATGTTTGCCTGAGCTTAAAGGCAGCAGCCACGTGCCCTCCTTGACTGTGGGGGCTGCAGGTGTTGGGGTGTCTCAGTGTGAGTCCCACAGAGGCTGTGCCAGGGCTCATGGCATCGTGCTGCAGGCTGGCATCGAGTCCTGCGTTGATGCCACGCTCTGGGTCTTGCCTCCTGTGTGGATTTCCCACTTGGAGCTGATGCTTCCAAGAAAATAAATCCACCCTGGGATGGGATTTTGCACAGAAAAGGGGTTGTTTGTCACTACCAGGTAGTGCCTCTCACCTTATGCTCAATCCTGTTTAATTTTGTGAGCTGGCACCATGAATGAGTGTGATATAAGTGGCATTGATCCCAGAACCACATGGCCCTGTGTGCAGCAGTGACCAAGTTTGATGATGGGAATCGAACATGGCCTGACTGAGCTGATGCCCCCTGTGAGCCACAGTGACAGAAATATCTGATACCTGTTCAGGAAAAGCGCCAGGGAGCCAACAGCACCTCCTGCCCACGGCATCCAGATGAGGAAACCTCACAGCTCAGATGTGAGGCAGGGGGAGAAGCTGCCACAACCCCCAGCTGACCTAAATAACACACACACCCCAGTGCTGTCAGAAAAGCAAAGTCATTATTGGCAAAAGAAGCTGTGAGGATGATGACCGGGCTGACAATTGCCAGTGGTATCAGCAGGACGATTTCGGTGTTGTTGAGGTTGCTGTTTTCTAATGAACAAGATCTTTTGTTGCAGCTTGTGCTGCTGGGCACCACCGGATGGTTTTTATCCCCTTTGCCTCTTTTAGCCAAGAGGAACAAAACCTCAGGCGTGGGGGACAGAGCGATGTCCCACACGGTGACTGTGGCACCTCGCAGTGGTGCCTGTTGTCACCGAAACCCCGGCTGCCTGTACCACTGCTGCTTCCTTGCTGCCTGCTGGCCCCTGGCCCAATTCTGCTCCAATTGTGCTTATCAGCCCCAGTTTCCAGGCTGGTTTTTGGGATCAGTCAAAGGGAGCACTGCTGGGCTGCTCCCTGCAGCGACCCAGTTTGCTGGATGAGGTTTTTGTCCTCCTTTAAGGAGAGGGATGACAAAATACACTTGGTGGGGGCAACAGAGAGATGCCCCCAACAAGACCTAGAAACCTCAGCTTCTCTTTTAGTACAATATTTCCAGGTTTTCTTCCTGCTCCCATGTGGCCTTTGGGGATGTGTTTCGGACTGTGACTTGTTAAGTTTTCTGGTTGAATAAATCAGCACCTGATGTGCAAACCTGGCTGCACGTCCTGTCCGTGTCCCAGCCAGAGGATGTGCTGCCTATTTCCCTCACTCCCACTTTATTCCTGTGAACCCACTGGTGTGACATGTCCATTCCCACAGTGCAGAGCCACTCTGAGTGGTTTTCCAGTTCACATGGTTTGTTATGTGGTAGACAGAAAGAGGAGGGATTCAGACTAGATACAGAGAAGAAATTCTTTATGAGGAAATGTTTTATGTGGAAACACAGGTTGCCCAGAGAAGCTGTGGCTTCCCCATCCCAGTGGCCAAGGCCAGGTTGGATGGGGCTTGAAGCAACCTGGGATGGTGGAAAGTGTCCCTGGAACTGGATGGGCTTTAAGGTCCCTTCTAACCAAATCCATTCTGGGATTCCCATGGAGCACTGATAAAACTTCTGAGTGTCTGAGCACGTACCTCTCTGTTTTTTATCTGCTGGGCAGAACAATGCCTGCTGCCTTGGCTGCTCCTCTCCTGCCAAGAATTAGCCAAATCTGCCAATTTGGCCAGAGCAGAGTTGGAGGATTTGGGCTTTTCCCAGCTGGTGGAGAATGTGTGCCCCTGGTGTCATGTTTCAAATTGGCAAGAGTGGGGAGATGTCAGGGGAAGCCCCATTACCCCATTTTGCCTTTGCAAAAGCTGGGGTCATCTTCTAATTCCCCCCCACATGGGGACAGCAGCCAGGGATGTGATCAAAGTAGGTCTCAGCCTCCCCACCCTCCCCTGTGCTGGAAGAGGGATGGCTGCTCCTCACCATGGCAATCACTCTGCTCGGCACAGAAGGCAATTCCAGGTACTGGGACAAAGCCTGCCTCTAATTGATGTCCTCTTGGATGCTGAGCGGTGCCGCTGCCTCATCGTGAGCCTGAAATAAACGCTGTCACCAACGTGACTCAGAGGCACATGAAGGAAGGGACTGGTTTCATGACAGACTGAGATATGTCATATTTCAAGAGACTGGCTCCCTAGCAAGGGAAATGCCCAAAACCTTGTCCTTTCCTGCTAGGGAGGGCGAAACACGGCCAGGGAGGCTCCCTCACCATCCTGGATGCTGGAATAATTGATGGCTCCGTGCTGCTTGTCACGGCCCAGCACCGAAAATGCTTAAAAGGTTTATTTACCAATTCTGAGAACTCCTGAGCGCATCATGTTTAATGCAAATAGAGAGTGTGTTTAGGAAGATATAAACCATTCCTAGAGGGAAAGGCAGTCCATTATCTCCGTGCAAACACCTCCCTCCCTAGCTGTAAGCCAAACAGCAGGGAACTGAGCAAGACATGCTGATGAGAATAACTAATGCAGGCCTATCCGACCATGGAAAGGAAGGATGGGATCATCTGGAGAGGGAGAGACAGCTTTGCCAAAACAAACCATGCCATGTGCTGGTTGCAAAACTTCCAGTGCTGATTTCCAGCCAACCAGATCATGCTCTTGAAGCCACCTTTGTTCCATGTTCCAAGATCAACTCAGGTCATCAGCATTGGACAGAGGAGTCCTGAGGATGTGAGAGAGTGTGAACCCAGCTCATCCAGAGCAGGCTCTGAGGGCTTTGCTCTTGCTGTACCTTTTTCTGCTTTGCCATCTCCTTGCCAGTGCCTGGGATCCAGCACAGCATTGCTGGCCCAGATTTGCCTTCCTGGGGATCAGCAAATTGCTGTAAAATCCTTCCTGGTGCTGGTGCCCTCTGGATAGGTCCTGGCCAGGTGTGGAGCCAAACCCTCATGCTGTGAAAGGCACATCCTCCTCTGTGTGAGTAAAGAGCTGCAGAGCATCCCTGGGGGTGTCAGGGTGTGTTTTGAGTGCACAGCCAGGCCAGGATTCCTCGGGCAGAAAGGCACATCCCTGCAGGGGGATTGCTTTCCTCCCAAACCCAGGCAGTGCTGGGAGCAGGGACATGGATTTTTTGGCTTCCTCATAGAGGAGACTTGTGTCATTTCAAAATAAACACCACAGAGATGATGCAAAGGATTGTGCAGCTGCTTCTGCTGCACAGTGCAGCCAGATTTGTGCCTTCCCATCAGAAATGATTTTAAGCTAAGGCAGTGTGAGCCAGGTGAGCCCAGGGAGCTGTGCTGGGCACTGGAGCAGGGCCAGCCCTGGGGACTGTGCCTGCATCGCCTGGGGCCACGCTGTTGTTCCTCTGTCTGTGCTTGGCTCCCTGGAAAAGGAATTTCCCTGTCATTTCCAGAGTGTAAAGCACCCAGATGCTGTGGTTCTGCTCGCTTCTGAGTGTATTACATTTATTCCATGTTTTGTTTCCTTGCTCCAATCCAAACTGATGATTAAATGTTTTGTTCTGGGGTCCTAAGAACTCCTCAACAATAGAAAGCCTAGTGGGAGCAAACTCCAAAGTGAACAGAGAATATCATCCAGGTTCCTAAACCACAGTTTAAGTTTGCTTGGTGCATGAACTTGCCACCAAGCTTTGAAGGACGTGTTTCCAGCTGCCTGGCCTTCAGCCACGCAGGCAGGACTGTCTCTCTTGGCTTTTATTTGGGCAACAGGGAAAATCCAGAGGTTTGCAGGGCTTAGGGAAGACAAACACCAGGGGAAAAAGCTATCCCAAGCCCTGCAGGTAGCATTATGGAAGCACTTTCCAGCTGAGGAGCCCAGGACTGTGGGCAGGAATAACTCTCCTGCCCCTGACAGACAGTGGTGGCTGGAAGCACAGGAAAGCTGTTAATTCCACTTGAATTTTAGCCTCCAGGGTGCTCATTAAAAAAAGGCTCCAAGTTTCCTACCTCATGTGTCAACAACATGTGGAGAAACGCTGTGTAGGGCTCTGTGGGTCTGTTATCCCCTCTCCTGTTATTAATGGTGTTTTTTTAATCACAGCCTTGTCTCTTTTGTCATCGCGCGTTTGTGTCGGAGCCGTGTGCAATACAAATCCTGCCAAGCCCTGCTCTGGGCAGAGCTCAGGGGGCTGAAGGGAGGGGTCATCATTATTCCAATCACAAAGGAGTATTTGGAAGGTCAGAGCCGAAATGCCTGACCCAGCCTGGAACGGAGGAGCTGTGCTCGCACTGGAAAACGCCTCGTCTCTCTCGTATTTTCCTTTCGCCGTTCCAATCCTCCCCCTGGCTGTCAGGCTCCAGCTGTGAATCACTCCTGGGCACGTGGCTAACACATGAATGCTGCAAAATATTTTGATGGAGGGGAACGGGGGTGGGAGCACGAGATAATCCAGCCAATTGTTGCCAACCCTTTGAGTCCTGTGCCTCCAGCATTTGCAAGGGCGTCTGTCCCAGAGCTCTCAGTCATGCTGCAAAGTGGGATTCGGTGAATAAGGCAAAGCATTTGATATCACAGGTCAGTGGGACTGGTATTTCCAGGAGTGAGCAAGGGTTGTAAGTAGAAATAGCTGCCGCAGATTAAGCCCTGGCTCCTCACAGTCTTCATCTGATTGCTTCTCCCATTGGGAGGCTGAGTAGGCCTGGGTGGAAAAAAGGGATTTGGAGAGGGAACCTCTTCAGCAGCTTCCACTCCCAAAGCTCCACATCTCCCAGGGGGACGTGGGTGATGTTAATCATGGGTTGCTGCTTGTAACAGCCCTTGTTGTCTCCCCAACAGCTTCACAGAAGCCATGAAGAGCCAGCCAAAGCTGGAGAGCTGGGACTGCCTCTGGACCTACTACACAGGCTTGGCCATCTCAGCTGTGGGGACCTTGTTTGTCATCTCCAGCTTCTTAGCACTGGGATTCACCGGGACCTTCCTAGGTAAGCACTGAAAATCCAACAGCTTTACCAGAAAGTGCAATTAATCCTTGCAGGGATCTCTTGCTAGGGCACAATCCTGTAGGAATTGCCTCATCCTTGCCTTCAGGGCTGTTAGATTTGTCATTATGATACCAAAGGATGACCCAATCCTGCTGTTACCTCAGTTACCACACACAGAGGGGATGGCACAGTGGTTTTATACAGCAAATCCCATCACCTCCAGCATCAAGCCTGGAGGTTTGGAGCACAGCTGCTCATTTGCCAGCCCAAACACCCTCCAGAAAAGCAACCCCAAGTTCAAGACCTCACAAGTAGCCCTGGCACAGTGGGTGTGAGCTGTCCAGAGCCCTGCTCCGAGCACCCACCTGCTCCTCACACGTGCTGAGGCAGGATGTTGTTTGCTCTCCCCTCTGCAATAAACCTGATGTTCGTTGACAGATCCTTTTATCTGCCGCTTTATGGCAGAAGGCATTTTCCACTGTGCCTGCTTTCACATTTAGAGCGTAATTCTGTTAGCATTGTTGACTTTGAAAACATGCCAGTATGTGTGGAATTCATAAAAATAAAGTAGAGACAGGAACAATAAATATCCAAGGAAAGGGGCAGCTCCTGCTGGCTGAAATAATCACAGCCCCAGCTTTGACACCTCATTTAGGCTGTGCTTTTGCAAGTGCTTTACAAACCAGATTCAATTAGCTCCTGTGGCGGTGCTAGGAAGAAGAGAGGGACGTAATAAGCCTTCCTGGTTTCAAGTGGAGTTGCAAAGAAATGTGTTGAGTTGGCCGAAATCCTGCTGCCAAAAATAGAGCTTAGCACTCCTAAACGTGTGCCCTCACCCTCCATGTGCAGCCTCGCTCCTGGGCCCTTGTCACACCCCTGTCCCTCAGCTACTGGGCACCAGCATCCTCCAAAATCACCAGCAGCCCTCTGAAGTGATGTCATGGCTGTGGAGTCATGTCCAGAAAGGCCAGGCACAGGAGTACCCATCAGCAAGAGCTGCTTGAACGCTCCTGAAGTTCAGCCAGATCTGGAGTTGTTTACGTAAAGCCTGATTCATCCCACCAGGAGGATCCACTGGACTTGAACCGCTGGGAAAAAGCAAACAAGTGAGTCAGGCTCGGCGTAAGAGGTGAGAGGGCCCTGTCCCTCAGATCTGTATCCCCCAGGGCAGGGAAGAGCTGGGTGATAGTGGTCCATATAAGGCATTTCTGCTCCATCCTCTCTGCCAGGGAGGCTCTCTGGACACGCCAAGGACCAGCTCTCTCTGCTAGCAGGGCATGACGGGCACCAGGGCACAGCTGAGTCAGGCTGGGGACATTCCAGGAGCATTTCAGGCTGGCTCAGAACCTCTGCAGCACTGAGGCAGCTGGAGGCCCATAGAGGATCCATCCTTGGACTGGTAACAGCTTCTCCACTCCACACAAGCCCCATGAGTCCAACAAATTCTTAATGGAGAATGTCCCTCAGCGTGGTTTGTTTCCCAGCTGTGAGGAAGACAATGGGTCTGCAGGTCTCTGAGTATCCCATGTGGGATGTTCTCTTGCTCAGGACTCTCTCAGGACTGGTACTTCCAATATCCATGCAGGATTTTAGTGCTGCCCTGGTGCTGCAGGTGGAGCAAGGACTCCAGATAGCAAAGGGCTGCACTGTTTGGCAAGGAGGGGGCATCCAGCTTCTTCTCACTGTTGACATCTGAGCTCAAGAGAAGTTTTGAGAGAGCCTCTGACACACAGACACTTCAAAAGTTACTGGACCCCTTTGTGGGTTTTTCTACAGCAATGAGGGCTGAACCAGGCAGGGCACAGGGATGCCTGTTGAATTCCTTCCTTACAGCACATTCAGGTTTTGGAGCAGCTGCAGAACACTTTGTCTCTCTAGTGTGGGCTAAATGGTGCAGTGGGAGCTGTGTGAGTCACCCTTCTCCAGCAGCCTGGCTGTGCCACCCCATCTCCAGCACGGCAGCACCAGCTCCAGATGCTGTTTGCAGTGGCTGGATGTGGTCCCTCATCCTGGCAGAGCCATCCCTGGTGCCCTGTGCCCTGACTGGAATTCAGGCATCACTTCAGCACCCTCCTTGTTTGCCCTGTTTCCCAAAAGAACACAGTGATGAGGGCTTGGCTTATCTCAAGGCTGAGGGCATGGAGAGGCTGCTTTGCCTGTGACATTTTTTCCAGCACTGACCAAGATTTCAAGTCAATCTGAACTGACCAAAGTCTGTTGCTGGGCCTGAAGAAGCTGACAAGTCTCCAGGGTGAAGCAGAGGTGGTGCTTCAGCCCAGGTCAGGCTCCAGGGATTCTGGGAGACCCTGCAGAGTGCACTGAATGGCTTTTTGCTGCTGTGCAGTGAGATGGCTGCACAGACCTCCAGCAAAAAAATAACTCAAATTAGACGCCAAAGTGCCTTGGCAAGGCTGATTCCTGATTTGAGGGCTCATGAAGGCGCAGGAGATGCCCAGGGTGATGCTGTGCAACACAACACACAGTCCTGTCCCTAAGCACCTCTCTGAACATAAACACATATAAACCACCTCTCTGCTGGTCATGTTCATTGACCTGTGCAGGTTTAGAGGCAGAGATTACACTGGAAAATCTCCTGGGGAGCTGCCTGTGTGCTCCTGCTCATGGGGAGCCTGCCTGGAGGGTTGCACAGCCCCACCAGTGCTGGGCACAGATAAGTCCCTGCCAGCCCCACAGACCCAAGGCTTTGTGTGAACCTCCTCAGTGCCAGTGCCAGAGTGAGGTGTTCAGCTCAAAGGCGAGGGCGGGCAGGGGATAATGAAGCATTTTGACACATAAAAAAGCACAGAAATGGGCTGTGGCAGGGGGTGATGTGTTCTTTCTACCAGAACAATCTCAGAGATGAATTGCCAAGTAACTGTGAGAACATATAGTATGAATACAAGGCAATTATCTCACTTAGTGGCCTGTAGTTAAAGCCCAAAAGCATTGTGTAATTGGGCAGGGGCTGTTTATCCTTAGAAATAAATGTTTTAGCACCATGTGAGGTCAAAGAAATTACAATACTATCCAGGTAATAATAATAACCTTGAATAGTTTGCACTCCTGTAATGCCTTTCATCTGGATTTGTGAGCACTTTCTCACCATACATTAATCCTCACCACCCTCTGTGCTCTAAGAAAGACTGATGTTATGATCGGTGCACAATAGCACCGGGAGGGACGGAGGAGACTCGCCCAAGGTCAGGGAAGGGGCTGGCAGCAAAGCTGGGGACACAGCCCGGGGTGGTGGCAGTGCCCTGGGCTGGGGGACCCGCTGCTCATCACAGATCAATGCTTCTGCAGTGGACATGGAGCATGGGTGGTGCAGTGCACGGAAAGGAACAGAGCTGGGGAAGGGTTTGGAGCAGCAGGAATAGCTGAAAGAGCTGGGAGAGAGGCTCAGCCTGGAGAAAAGGAGGATCAGGGGGAACCTTTTGGCTCTCCACAACTCCCTGACAGGAGGGTGCAGCCAGAGAGGGGTCAGGATCTGCAGCAAGGGACAGGGCAAGAGGAAATGACCCCAAGTTGTACCAGGGGATGTTTACATTTGATGTCAGGAAAAAATTCTTCACCAAAGGGGATGTCAAGCCCTGACACAGGCTGCCCAGGGCAGTGGGGGGATTTAAAAGTCATGTAGATGTGGTGCTTTGTGGTCTCACTTGTAAGAGCCAGAGATCTGCATCCTGGCCCTTTACCCCCCCAGAAATGTTGCTCACAAGCTGCACATCTCCTTGTCATTTCTTTTCCAAGCTCCTTTCAGGAGGGTGGAAGGATTACTCCAAGGTAGATGGAAAGCTGGTTGGGTGCTGACAGTTCTGAAAGCTTTCCTCATTACAGATGACAATCACCCATTATCATCATCATCATTGTGCTGATAACTGAGTGTTTTGTAGGCAGAGGTGCTATTTTCTGAAATTCTGAGAAACTCTCTGAACTATGAGGTAAGGGTGACATTATGGATGAGGACATTTGGTCGTGGTGGTCATGATTATAACAGCTCCAAACACCATTACACGGCACTGGGTTTATTTTCACATTAAATGGATTTGATCCCATGCACTTGCTTCCTCATGGAGTGGTGTTGAACAGGCAATTTTACAAATGAAAAAAACCAGAATCAACCAGTTGGGACCTCGAGAGCTGTGTCCTGATGGGGGACGTGGCTGCCACAACCTCATTGCAATGCAGGAACCTTCCTCACGGGCAAAGAGCCATTCCTGGAAAAGCTGATAGACACAGAGTAAACAAACAACTTATTTGTTGCTGTTTCCTCAGCCTGGAAGTCAGTGCTGAAACCTTTTTCTGTGTATCCCTGGCTGATCCCAGGCACGTGGGATCAGTGTGCCAAAGCCCCCCCACAACTCCCAATTTCATGGAGCCTAACCAGAAGCTCTCTGCTTGCTCTTAGGTGATTACTTTGGCATCCTGATGGAGGAAAAAGTGACCAGCTTCCCTTTCAGCATCCTGGATAATCCCATGTACTGGGGCAGCACAGCCATCTACCTGGGCTGGTCCCTCATGTGAGTACGTGCCCCTACAAACACCTGTGGTTGTAGGGCGAGTGTGGGGCCAAAAAGACACTCTGTGTTGGCAGAGAAAGCACAGCCTGCCCTGACTTCTGCCTCCCCTGGCTATTTTTGTGTGTGGAAAATCTTGTGCTGTCTCGAAACACTCACAGCATTTCTTGTAGAAAAATAAATAGCGGCCAAGTGCTGGGGGAGAGGAGGCATCAGCAAACGCTCTGCAGCTGAATGAGGTCCTTGGCAGGCTCTGCACGTGGAAAAATCAACATTCAGGGCCAAATTCACGCAGGGTGTCACTCAGCAGGGACAGGGCACTGGTACTGGGGAGCAGTGTGACCCTGCAATTACTCTGAAAAAAGCAAAACAAGCCAAGCCACCCTTTCCCCCAGCCCACGGTGATAACACTTCCGAAACACTCCTTGTGTGATACAACACAGCTTAATAGCCTGCTTAGGAGGAAATGAATAGGCTGTAATTTAGCAGCAAATGAGCAATATACTCTATTCAGTCTAACAAGTTTGATGTGGTTTTCATTTAATATCACATTTTATTTATTTGCCCAGGAGAAAAAAAAAAACTAAAAAAAAAAGAACAAACCTGTCTGTGTTACTTCAGGAGCCCATGGAGTGTTGCAGGTCTTATCACTGGGTATTTTGCACTGGTGCTCCTGACTGTGAACACCTCTCCTCTGCTTGGGTGGAAGAAATTAAGTGTTTTGCCACTTTCTGGTCATTTTTTTTCAGCCATGTGTGCAGCCCCTGGTAATAAGTAAAGTTGATGGTTTCTCTCCTGTCTCCACTGAACCTTGCTGCTGTTAGTTCTGCACTTGAAATCCCCCCAGGTGCTGTCAGGGTTGGCTGCATGAGGCTGTTTCCCTTCCTGGCAGAGCCACGGCACTGGATGGGGTTTAAATCCTGGGAAATGGTGCAGGAGAGCCAAAGGGAGGCAGAGTTGGCCACAGGATCTGCAGCAGCACCATGGAAATGTGGAGATTGCTGTGGGAAGTGGGGCAGAGCTGGGATAGGATGAGTCCCCCACACCATGACCCCCACAGCAGCACATAAGTAGGGATTTGACCAGGAGGAATTACAAGGAAATCTTTATTTGTTTTAAAATCAGCATCAAACTGCTTCCTAAAATCTTTGCAGAATTCACTGAACCCTCCTGAGCTGTTTCTGTCACAGAATCCCTTCTTCACCCCTCTCATTGTGGCTTTCCACCACTGTTCTGGGCCAGAGCAGCTGGAAGCAGCTCAGGATAGCAGTGATTGCCTCCTTTTTCTCATTAAAAGGCTGCCACCATTAAGCCCAGTGAGGCATGACAAATAATTGCTGAGAACAAATTGCTGGAGCTGTGCAAAGTGGCACCAAGACACCACCCACCTGCCTGGGGGAAGCTCAGCACAACCCTTCTCACGGTGGTTTTGGCTGTTTCTCTTCCCTGGGACCTCAGTTCGTACAATCACAGAATCATTTAGGTTGGAAAAGGATTATAAGATCATCGAGTCCAAACATTAACCCAGCACTGCCATGATCAGAGCTAAAACGTCCCCAGATGCCACATTTACATGGCTTTTAGATCCCTCCAGGGATGGTGACTCCACCACTGCCCTGGGCAGCTCTGCCAGGGCTTGACAACCCTTCCAGGGAAGAAATTTTCCCAATATCCAACCTAAACCTCCTGTGGGGCAACTCGAGGCCATTTCCTCTTTTCCTGTCGCTTGTATCCTGGCTTCACTCTTCTGTCAGGTGGAGAGAGTGAAAATGTTCCCCCTGAGCCTCCTTTTCTCCAGGCTGAGCCTCCCCATCTCCCTCAGCTGCTCCCAGTGCTCCAAACCCATCCCCAGCTCTGTTCCCTTCTCTGGACACCCTCCATTGGCTGATTTTTTTGGGGGTTCACGCTTTCTCCTGAGGTTCCAGAGCTTTCAGAAGATGTCAGGTGTCTGCCCTCAGAGGCCAGGGCTGATGTCCCATCTCTGTGGCAGTAGGAGGGTTGCTGGATGAACCCTGCAGCTGTCTGATTCTGGGCAGACCTAAAAGAACAGTGCACATTTGTCCTCCCTTGGTGATGCACCACACTCCTTATCATGGCATCAGAACCCAAAGGACTGATCCATTCTCATCCATAAGGGATGAAAACATCACATTTTACCAGCTTGTCCTCTGACTCCAGCCCAGCCTTAAAAGCATCTAGTGAGGTGACCCACAGCCATGGGGAGCTGCAGCAAGGCTGGGGACAGACAGCTACCCAAAAACTACCCCAAAAAAACTCCTGCCAGGACAACAAAACCTTCCTGACTGATTCATCATCGCTGCTGCAATCAGATGTGGCCCAATATGTAGGTCAAACTCGTAAGAGGACAGGAACAGTTCACCCAAATGCTGCTCATCACCTGTGTCGAGCAGCCTCATTTCTCCTGCGAGACAAATGGAGCATTCACTGTGTGGGGACAGCTTTGTGTGCCTCTGGTAGGGAAGTGTTCTAACTCACAGCAACAGGCTGTGTAAATCAGAGCTGGAGCTGCAGCCAAATGATGCAATTAGAGGTCTTGCTGTCAACAAACAATCATGTAAATTTGTTCTCTCTGATAGGAATCAAGAAGGAGACATGACTAAGCATGTAATAGCAGGGGCTTGGGAGAGAAGGAAGTTGCCCGAAGCTTCCTAATGAGGGAAAAAGTTATTACAGAATGAAAATGGTGAAGAGGTAATTTGTGGGTGCCTGTCCAGGGACTGACAAAGCTGGATGGTTCCTGAAAGTGGCTCCAGTATGAGGTTTAGGTAGTTCAGTATCTCTTTCTGCAGGTGTGTTTTCCCAGCAGCACAAGTCACCCTGCACCAGGCTTGTGGGATGTTTATCCTCATAAAATCACAGAATGGTTTGGCTTGGAAGAAACTTGAAAGCTTATCTTAATTGTCCCCTTTAATTAGGTCACTGGTGATTGCCTTTAACTGCTGGTGGCAGCTCTGAGAGGGGTGAGGGCTGGCTGTCAGCAAATAAAGTATTTAGCTGGTCCTTGGTGGGGAAATGTGCAAGGCCAGGCTGGACACGGTTTGGAGCAGGCTGGGATTGTGGAAGGTGTCCCTTTCTCAAAGATGAGTTTTGAGATCCTGTCCAGTCAAAGCCATTCCATGATTCTACAGTTCTATGACACTTCAGAGCAGGAGGTGATGAGGATTTTTGGTCCCAAAGCTATGGTCTCTGCTAAAAGGAACAGCCATCTCCATTGTGTCCTGAGCTCTTGATCATCTCTCCCCACGAGCAGACAGCGAGGAGCAGTGGGTGGCATCGGTCCCCTGTGCTGTGCCTGGTGACATCTCACTGGAGGACACATTCCTGACACACCTTGAAATGTCTTTAAAAGTGAACCAAGCCCCCAGCACCCAGTCATGATGCAGGACCCACCCCAGCACCTTTCCCAGGGCAGGAATAGACCTTCCCATCCCTTCCCATTCCTTTCCATCCCCATCCCTGCCCTGGCTGAGCCACCACTTGGATGTGTGTGATGCCATACACTGCTCTGGCTGCCTTTTGTCCCCTGTGCCCTGGGTGGCCCATCTTTTTGGGACATCAGGCATTTCCCTCAGAGCATGGGCTGGGAGCTGCAGCCATATGTCAGCAGCTGCTCAGCCCTTAAACATCCCTATAATCTCAGGATTTAGCATCAAAGCAGGAGCTCTCATAGCAGAGACGTGCAGGGATCAGACTTAAAAGAAGTCGCTGAAGTAGGCTGGGGAAGAGTCTTTGCCAAGTAACATCTGTCTAAGACAGTTAACATGAAGCACAAAAAAAACCCCAACCCTTTTGTTTGCTTCTGTTTAATGAGCAAGCAAGAGCTCTCTGCAGCCCAGTGTCTCATTTCACTTTCTCAACCAGGTCTTGCATAAGCCCATGTACTTACCTGATCTTTTTCCTTCTCTTTCAAAACAGGCACGCCAGCCCAGCTGGCCTTTTGCTGACAGCTGTAGTGGCAATTTCCTACACAATCGCTGTGCTGTACGAGGGGTGAGTAGCTGTGCAGAGCTGGAGAGCTTCTAATTATTTCTACCAGCTTTAACTCTCAAGGTTTCAGAGAGCTGCACAAGTAGAGATGTTTTTTTTATCCCAATTAATTCAGCGGGGAAGAAGGAAAACAGAGGATTATTTTTCAATTGTTTTGATAATGGGCAGATTCCACTCTGAAGCTATTTGCTGAGTTCTAGGAACATTTGTGCATTTTTTTATTTTTATCAAAATGAGGCCTTTTTTCCTTTTGGGTGCCAGATTCTGTCTACAGAAGAACAATAAGGAAGGCAGTGAGAGGACTCATTTGTCTTCAGAGGAGCCCCCTACAAGAAGCACTTACATTTTGTAGTTCTTTGGATGGGCTTCTCTGCTGTTTTGCACCACAATAGCCCAACCACAGCACAGGATGGAGCTGCACAAAATAACTCCCAGAGGCAGCAGTTGTACTTCAGCAGTGAAAGGTCTTTTGTATTTGGGAGGGAGGGAGGAGGTGCAGAGAGCCATGGTCTGCATGAGGGGGAGTCTGGGTGTGTGCTGAGCCTTGTCCTGCTTGGCACAGGGATGCTCCACAATCCAGAGAGGCTGAAACCAGGATTGCCACAGCACAGGAATAGTCAGGCTGTGCCATCCTGTGAAGGACAAATTTTGTAGGCCCAAAGGTGAGCGCTCAGTAGCCTTGATTTTAATCCTTCCTCTCTTCTTTTGCCCCTCTCTTTTGTCTCTGCCCCCTCTCTCCCTGAATTCCCATCCTCCCTCCCAACTGCAGGCCTTTCACAGAGGAAATCTATCGGAGGAAGCAGAAGGGAGTGAAGAGCAAGTAGCCCCAGGTACGTTTGCTGATGGGAGCATTCCAGGGGCTGCTTTGCTGGGCTCCCCCACCAACGAGCACCCCTGCCCAGTCCTGCCTTCCCTGGCTCCTCCCGAGCCCTTCCCACACCTCTCAAAGCATTTCAGCTTCAAGCCTCTGCAAAATCCCAGGCAGAGAGGCTTTTCACAGCAGCAGTGGTGTCCGCCTCTTGGCACCTGACCAGCAGCCCCCAAATTGTTTTGATTATACACTTGAGAATCAGTGCAAGGGAAAATTGCTGGGAAGCTTCGAGCCTCCAGGCTTAATCTGAATCAGGCAGAAAAAAACAACTGTTGGCCATGGCAGGTGCTCCAGAGAGTGGCAGGGATGGTGTGAGAGGGCATGTGTGCCTGCTCATCCCTCAGGGGAATCGGGCATCCCTGCTCCAGCTGCTCTTTGCCCGAGCCACAAACGTTTCTGCCAGTGGGCTCACCCTAAAACCTCAGCCCAGGCTTTTATGGGGAGCCAAAGGCTTCTGCAACAGCACAAGCTCCTTTCCTGGGGGTTCATTGCCATCTTGGAAGCCCCAGTGCATTTGCCTGCTGCTTGTTGTAGAGTTGGGACGGTCCCACGGCACCGCTGAGGTTTTGGCAGTACTGTAAGTGCTGCTCTGACAGATCTGCTGTGGCACCACGAGGTCCCCCATGGACTCCTGTCCCTTTGCCTTTTGCAGAGCTCTCTCTCGGGTACCTCGTGCCTCTCCGCTCTGATTTGCCCATTTTTCTGAGATGTATCCTAGTAATTAACCCAGCAACCCTTAATGAGCTGACTGAGCTCCCTGCAGCACTGGATGTGACCAGAGGAACAGCCTGAGCCTGGTGGCAGCTCCTTGCCACAGCCCATGGGAGATGGAGGTCCCTGTCCCCAGGTCTCTGTCCCGCTGCTCTCCGGGAGTTACGCAGTGCAGGACCTCCCCACCTCTTCTCCCACACCGATTATTGGAGACCTGCAGGAAAGAAGGAATTCCCTTTGGACTGGAGGGAAAGCAGAGTAGTGACAGAAACACCGGGGGCCTTTCATAAGCGAGCTCTGAGCATCTGGAAGCACCGGCTCCAGCTGATCCTGAAGATCTTGGTGCTGCCTAAGAACCACGAGAAGCAGACAAAGCTCAGGTTCAGCAATGGAGAGAGCTCAGGAGCCCCTGAGGATTCAAGCACAGATGGAGAAGGAACAGGGGAAATTGCTGTGAGCTCAACAACAGCAAAAACCCAAAATCCAACCCCTTCTTTTTTTGGGAAGGAAACTCCCCATCCAGAGCTGCGGTTTCCAAGCCGTGCAGAGCCCTGCAGTGCCTCCACACTACTGCAAAGTGACTGAAAAGCACAGGAATGTGAATGTATGACCTAAACCACAGCCCAGGGGCATGGAGGGATGGCAGCTGTCCCGTGGGGAAGCCCCAGCATGGAGAAGAGCCAGGGGAAGAGTCAATCCCTGTCTGTACCTCACAGGTATCCCATCCCTGGCCATGTTAATGCCCCAGCCCCTCCTTTTCCCTGTGTCCACATGAGGGTCCTGCTGCCTTTCCCACCACCCAGTGCCTTCCAGCTGTTTTTCACTGTCTTGCAGGGGCAATGGGAGGGAGGGAAGAGAGGGAAAGGTTTGTTCCTGCCTTCCACACTGTGCAGCAGCCAGGTATGGATGTGCCCCTCCACCCCTGCCACCAACCTCACCACGTCCCAGAATTGTCCAGTGCTGAATCCTGCCTCGAACAGAAAGACTCCAGAGGTGATGCTCCAGCCCCAGGCTCTGTTTTCACAGATTCCCAGAACAGTTTGAGAAATGAACTGTAAATGATCAAACGAGCAGGTGCTGGAGAAGGGAGCTATGCTGCTGCTGGCTCCCACACAGGCACTGGAATGTGGGGCCACATCTCAGCATCACATTGTCCCCTCCACAGAGGGTCCTCCCTCTTCTCAATGTCACCTCCATGAAACGGTTCCTCTTCCTTTTGCTTTTACACATTGTAATTAACTCACCCTCCAGGCATTGCTCAGCAGAATTAAAAGTGTTGGTCTCTTTTCAGTCCGGCCTCCATTTCCTCCGGAAGGGCTCACAAATGCTGTGTTTGTGTTTCATCACTTCAGAACCATTACACAAAGATTTATTTTTTTATTGCCATCTCAACCACCTTCCTCTCAAAGATTTGGGCATAGTATTTTATTTTTAGATAAGTTTCCACATTCCCTTCACAGCTAATGTTTATAGACGGAGGCTAAACCGGCCCAGTACCCATAGCAACCATCGAGGAGAGGATACATTGCATTATTCAGACAATTTATGTCAGAGTTGCCAGTCCTGGCTCAAAGTCTCTGATGTCAATAAACTTGGATTTGTTGATAAGTGAAATCAGTATTTACTGAAGAAGCACATGCTCATACGGGAAGAGTTATTCCTAATGAGAACACAGCGAGGGCTGTATTTGTGCTGTTTCATTCCCGGTCTGGGGACCACGTGTGCCTTTCCTAGTCCCTGCTGCAAGGCCAGAAGGGACCCCAGTTGTACCATTCCCCTCCCCAGCCAATATCAGCCTCCTAAAACATGTTTCTGTCACCATAACCCCAGTGGTGGAGCTGCTTTCCGTGCCATGAGTGCAGGGGTTTGGAGCTGTGCTGGGACTGGCTTCACAGACTCCTTCCCCCTTGATCTGCCATTTCCAGCCTTTCCCACTTCCCAGCCATTCTGTGGCAGCTTTGCATTGCACAAGGCTTTCTTCTGGGGCTGTGCCAGACACATCCCTGGTTTTAGTAGCTCTTTCCACAGAAGCCAGCACAGATTAAACATCTTTGCTTTCACAGAACTGGTTCTGGCTGCCATAAAGTTGGAGTTTGATATTTTAGAGTCATCTGCTCTCTTCCCTGAAGAGGGATGGTGAGGAGGAGCTGGAAGCTGATGTTCCAGTCTATCCCATGGGGTCTGAGCCCACCTTTCTCCCTGACCAGTCCCAGTCCCAGTCCCAGTCCCAGTCCCAGTCCCAGTCCCAGTCCCAGTCCCAGTCCCAGTCTCAGGTGTTGCTGTGCTGTTCCCCAGGGCTGTAGGGAGGGAAACAGAGAGGCACCATTATTTATGTTGTTTTATGGTATTTAAGAGCAAGGGATTAGGTGACTCTCCTTCGTTATAAGGAAAAAAAAAAGTGACTCCTCTGCAATTGCCTAATATTTCCAAGAATTTGAGATTACACAGGGAGGGGGTGAAACCTTCAGGCTGAGCACGAAGCGCTGGTGGTGCCGCAGCTGTTTCCCCTCTTCTGGCTGCAGCTGGGACACATCCTGCATGGATGCAGGGATGGATCTCGTGGCCAGGGTCAGAATGTGAGTCCTGCTGCTTCCAGAGGAGAGACCAGCACTGTGGGACCCCCAGGACCAGCTGGGTGCAGCCCCAGCTCTGCACTGGCACAGGCAGGAGCGTCCAGCTCTTGCAGAGCCATCAAGGACCAAATGGGGTCCCTGGAAATGGGGTCATGGGGCCATTTTCATACCTTCATGCCTTTAGAATCCAGCACAGGGCCTGCTGGGCCCACTGGAGCTTGGCAGGGGGGTTGTTTGCAGCCTTGGGAATTGCTTCACGTGATGCTGTGTGCTGACGCCACAGATAACGCTTCCTTTGAAGTTTGGGATATTTCTCCAGAGCAAACACCAGGAAAGGAGAAATTGGTTAAATCTCAACTCCTACCTGGCAGGGACAGCTGGGTCACCAAGGCCATAGCTCTGTGCTGCCTCAGGTCCCCCCATCCCACAGACAACCTCTGTGCCCACTCTCACGGAGGTTTTCTCTGCCTGGTTGCTTCCATGGCTCCCCCACACATCTCCCTCCCATGGAACTGCACGTGGTAATTCCTTGGGATGAGAGGATCAGCTGTACAATAAACACCCCAGCAACAGGGATGCAGGGCCAGCTCCACACTCGCAGAATGCTTCATCCAGGAAGACTTTGGGAAGTAGAGGCTGCATCCTCTGGTCCTTTCCCTGATGGTGGTGACATCCAGGAGCAGGGACACATTCCCAAAGGCCCTTCCCTCTGTTGTGACTGCCTGTAACCCCATGGCAGTGTTTGCTTTCGCCCAGGGAAGCTGTGCTGCCTTGCCCCAGGGATGGCCACCAGCCCTTACGTGGCAAACAAACACAGAATAAACACGTGGCGCAATCGGGGCAGCACGTGCGGCACTGGCAGCGCTGGGAATTCGCCATTCCCACCCTGCTCCTGCCTGCTGAGTCTGCACTTTGGTTCTTTGGGAAGATGGCAGGAAATGAGGAGCTCAGGGCTCTGGTGAGAGCTCCCAAACCCGTCCCAACACTGAAACAGAACCTTGGCTTTTTTGCCAGTGGTTGGGATTTGATGGGAAAATAAAGATGAACTCAGAGTTCTGGGTGCTGCTTTATTTGGGATCCCTTAATCCAGAGAAGGTGGACAGGGGACATGACAGAATTTATCTTTGCAGGGGAATAAAGCAGTCTGTTCTATCCCTGTTGTGTAGGGAAAGCATTCAGGACTTTAAATGCTCACAAAGCAATGGGGAGACTGCCCTGGAGGGAAACTATTCCCATGTGGGAAACCCCCAGTGCAGAAACCCAAACAAATGCCTGGGATGCAGGATGGGGGTCCCAGGGCTGAGATTCCCGGGTTTTGCCGGCAGGTCCAGGCTCAGGGATCTGGGATACAGGCAGTTCCCAGCTCACTGGTGTTCAGGGAAAGCTTGGAAATTTCCCCCAGTGCTAAGAGAGCAGCAGCAGCACCCCATGCCCACTGTCCCCCTGGCATCACCCCTGGCATCAGGGACAGGGTGGAGGAGACTCCATCCAACCCAACCCAGCCCATTTCCACCCTCACTCCGGGGGTCCTTACGCACGGAGCTCCTGCCATGAGCCAGAGGACAAGTTACAAGGCTGTTTTCTTTAATTTTCACACTCAAAAGCTGCCCCAAGACAGCCCGGTGAGCCATATCCTCCTTGGATCCAGTTTCAAAGGGAAAAAATGGTAGGAATGTGCTGCTTTTTCCATGTTGCGTTTTCTTCGGGAGGAGCTGTTTACAGAGCGCGGCTCCTTTCCCAGTCAGGGTCGCAGGAGGGCTCAGAGCCGCCAGAGTCCTGGGAAGATGTCGGGGCCAGGCTGGGATGGGAACCTCAGGGGTCCTGGATTTGGCCACTGGCTCAGCTTTTGCCCAGCTCAGCTCCCCCAGATCCCAACCTCAGCCCCTCCGGATTTCGGGAGCAGATGTGGGGCCTGACAGGAAACATCTCCGGGCTCTGAGCTCTCAGCACTTCCCCCTCCCTCTGCCAGCTCCTGCCTGGCACTGCCCACCCTGCTCCTTCCTCCTGGGCTTTCATTTCTGTCCTGCCAACCTGCCAAGCATCGCTATTTCCACAGGAACCTTCCTGAAATCCGCAGTAATGCAGCCACTGGGGTCACCAAGCCTCCCTCTCCCCTGAGCCTTGTATTCCACGCCCAGTTTCTGCCTAACTCCAGTTACAGGTGACATTCCTCCTAAATCCCAGAGAAGCTGAAGGAAATTCTGCTCTTTGGAAGGAAACAGAAGGTGCTGGAGTTTGGGGGCACATCCAGGACATGGGGACATGTCCAGGACATGGAGACACCTTTGTTCGTGCTGGCAGGATTTTGCATGACCTGTGGGCAAGAGGATGGGATGAAAGGAGATGGAAACTGGGAGCAGGGGATTTCCAGGGTGCTTCGAGCCAGGATCAGCATCATGCTGAGCACGTGGATGGTGCCTCAAGGGACCTCTTGCCACTCCTTGCCTGGGTAACTCCAGGAATTGGGGATTTGAGACATCTCAGGCTTTCAGATCCTCTGTTAATCAAATCCCAAGTGCTAAAAGGAATCAAGAGACACGAAAAGTGTTGCTAAAGAAGCAGGGGTTGGGGGAGGGAAACAAATAAAGCCAACCCCCAGTCCCCAGAGAAGGAGCAGCTTCTGCATCATATCTCATCTGGGAAAAATTATATTTTGGGAATTACGTGCTTCTTCTGAAAAGCTTTAAAGAGATTTAATAAAATGAGACAAGCTAATAATATAGGAAATGAATAGCAACCCTGGATGCTGCATCTTGATTTAATCAGATGCTTTTCCTCAGGGGGACAAGCAAGAACTATGGCTAAAGTCTCCCTTCCCTTCCCTACCCAGCTGCTCCCCTCTTCCTCTGACCATTCACTCCTCCCACCCCAGGGGAGCAGCCAGGGCAGGATTTGGGGTCCCACAAGTCCCTGCTGTTCACCAGCAGCTGCTGGGAAATGCACAGCCCACGCTGGTTCTTTGGGAGCAGGGTAAGGAGCTGGACACCCTCCAGGGAGAGGGGCTCTGTCCAAGAACAGTCCTGGGGGAGAAATTGGGGAGTCAGGAGAGCTGGGCTTGGCTCCATGTGCACGCTTGCTCCAGAGTTCAGGAATGCTGTGCGCTGCTGCACAGGGGATGAGCCCCTGGTAGGATGTGGAGCATCTCAACAGCGATGATAAGGAGCTCATGTGGGATGTGCCCCTCTCCAAGGCCTGGGACAGCTGCAGGATCTGCATGTGCCAGGTGGGAACAGCACAAATGGCTCTTCCACTCCTGTTTCACTGCTCAGACCTGCAGGACCCGGCCGTGAACCGAGGCCAGCCTGGCCCCGGGGGGATGATCCTTCCCAGCTCTGCAGCACACTCAGAAACCAAACTCATGTTCTGATGTAATTGTCCTTTTCCAAGTATCCCCTGCTCGCCTGTCCCTGTGCTGGGCACCCCGGTGCCGCTCCTGCTTCCTGGAACATTTTGCTTCCTACATTTTTGCCGTGGTGCTGCTGCTGTGAGCTCTGTTTTGCTGCTGCACAGTTCGTCCAAGCCAGGCCCTGGGGAGCCGCATGTTCTGTCGCCGGGATGTTTGTGTGACTTTTGTGGAATTTCCTTTCCTCAGCCGCTTGCTTGCGGACACAGGGTGGGTTTTTCTGGTTGGCAGGTGGCTGGTAAACCGAGGAGGGTGAAAATAGGGAGGGAAATAGCAAGAAAACAAAGATTGATCTGTGCTGAAGGTGATTCCATTAAAGGTGTCACTGGGGTTCGTGCAGAGCATCCTGCCTGCGGCTCTGGCTGTGCTGAGCTGCTGCATGAAAGAGATTCCATCCTCCAAAACCAGACAAGGAGCAAAACATCCCACAGACAGCAGGGGCAAACTCTGGCAGCCGTGGGGGAAATGCCCTTTTACCTGCCTCTGCTTAAGCCTTGGGCTATTTGCAGTCAGGTCAGAAATAGGTGGTGATTTGTAGAAGAGTCATAACCGTGGGAAGGCTTTGCCTTGCAGCGAGGTGGATCCTTTATCATCAATCACTGGCAGCGGCTCCCAGCAAATGTGCTTTGCTCCTACAGGAGATGAGTTTCTAGATGAGCCTGGGAGGACTCAGCTAATGCTGTGTAATGCTCCCTGCTCGGGCTCTGCGTGACTCCATGAGGAGCTGGGCTCTGGGATGGCACAGGGAGCGCTCACGTCCTCTTCTCTGGGAGCTCCCACCACCCCCAGCTCAGGTCCCTGACATCCTGTCCTTGCTGTCAGAGGGTCCCTGGCTCTGGTCCCACTCCACCAACCCCACAGGATCCCAGTGCACATCTGTCTCCTGGCATGCTCTGCTCAAAGAATTGTTTAGAAGGAACAAATGGATTTTTTTTCCTGTCAGCCAGGAGCAGGTTTCAAGCAGGCTATTTTTACCTGTTCCTGACTCTATTAATAGTTGTATGGCCAACAAGAAATGCTGATCGAGATATTCGATTTGTCTGTCCTCCAGAGGTTGCCACTTCCTATTCCCCCTGTTGTTTTCCATCAACAGCTTCAATTAAATGATCTTTTTGTTATTTGGGTGATACATTTGGGCTTTGTGTTCGGTTATTAAACTTCTTCGCTGTCTCACACTCGGATGAATAAACAGGAAACTGTCCCACTTTCTCTCCTCCAAGTGTCCTTGTGCCTCTGGGCAGGATGTTTCCCTGCAGCAGAGACGGGGCTGTACAGGGCTCTTGAAGTTGCTGCTCCCTTCCAGACAACCACAATCCTTCCATAAGCCTTCCAAGAGTGTTTAAATTAATGTCCAAGGGTGACACCACACTTAGGGGAGATGAGAAGCTCAGCACCATCCATTTCCCAAGTGGTGCTGATGAAAGGCACTGCTCTGCTCCATTCTGTGTTCTGGCTCTCCTTGAGATCCCTCTCCATGTTATAAGTGAGGCTTCTGCTGCCCCAAATCTTATCAAAGCATCACCTTTTGCTAAGTTTTTT
>NC_031783.1:13536808-13606908 GCF_001522545.3 Parus major | reverse complement strand
CTATTTCTATTTCTATTTCTATTTCTATTTCTATCATAGAACAGGCTGGGTTGGAAGGGACCTTAAAGCACATATTGTACCAGCCCCTGCCATGGGCAGGGACACCTTCCACTGTCCCAGGCTGCTCCAAGTCCTGTCCAACCTGGTCTTGGATGATTCCAGTGATGGATGCAGCCACTCTGAGCTATTCCAGTGTCTCACCACCCTCAGAGGGAAGAATTGTTTCCAAATATTCCATCTAATTCTGCCATCTGTTAGTGTGAAGCCGCTACCCCTTGTCCTGTCGCTCCAGCCCTTGTCCAGGGTCCCTCTCCAGCTCTCTTGGAGAACATTTAGGCACTGGGAGGGGCTCTAAGGTGTCCTCGGAGCCTTCTATTCCCCAGGCTGACCATTCCCAGTTCTCCCAGTATGGCACCATTCCCATTCCCATTCCCATTCCCATTCCCATTCCCGTTCCCATTCCCGTTCCCGTTCCCATTCCCGGCCCTGCACGCGCTGCCGCCGGCCGGACTCTCTCCTGCCCCCTAGCGGGGAGAGCCGGCGCTGCAGCGGCACCGGGACCGGGACCGGGACCGGGATCGGGATCGGGATCGGGATCGGGATCGGGATCGGGATCGGGACCGCAATCAGGGCCGAGGTCGGAGTCAAGGAAAGCCGAGTCCCAAGAGCCACCGTCAAGGTGTCACCGCTCAGCCCCCAGCTCCCGCTGCAGCCCCCGGTGGCACCGAGACTTCTCTCTGCTCCCGGCCCCGCGCACCGGAGCTCGCTCCGAGCGGGGTCCTTTCTCCGCTCTTTCGGGCATTTGCACGGGGCAAGTGTAAACCGGAGCAAAAGCACAGCAGGGAGTGGCGTGGGACCCTCTGCACTCCCCGCCCCAGGTTCCTGCAGCTCGGGGTCACCCACCGCCCGACCCCGGGAGCCCCGAGCCGGCTGCGGGGCTCCGGGAGCCCGCACCGGGCTGAGAACGGGACGGATACAAAGCACGGGGAGCCCGTGCTGAGGTGCAAAGAGATCTCTTTGCAAATGGGACTGTGAAAGGGACCGGGAGTGCGAGCGGGAGTTGGAAACACCGGAGTTCCAACCGGGCTGCGAACGGGACTGAGCTGCGCATCTCCGGGGGCGCAAACCGGGATGGGAACGGGACCTGTCTGTGCACTCCCGGGAGTGCGAGCGGGGCTGGGAACGGGACAGGGCTGCCAAGCAGCCGGAGCCCCAGCCGGGCAGTGAACGGGAGCGGTGTGCGCAGCCCGGAGCCCGGCGGGGGGCGCGGGCCGGACCGGGAGCGGAGCCGGGCGCTGACTCAGCCGCCGCCGCCCCGGGCCGTGACGCGCCGAGGGGCGGTCGCTGCCGGCTCCATATAACGCGGCGGCCGCCGTGCAGAGCTCACACCGACCCTTCCTGAGAGGGGAGAGGGGCTGAGCAGCCGGGCAGGCAGCGCCTTCCTCCTTCTTTCTCCTCTCCTTCTCGGCGAAAGCTGCACTTTTGGCGGCGTCAATGAAACTGGCAGCGATGATCAAGAAGATGTGTCCCAGCGAGGCCGAGCTGAGCATCCCCGCCAAGAACTGCTACCGCATGGTCATCCTGGGCTCCTCCAAGGTGGGCAAGACGGCCATCGTCTCGCGCTTCCTCACCGGCCGCTTCGAGGAGCAATACACGCCCACCATCGAGGACTTCCACCGCAAGTTCTACAGCATCCGTGGTGAGGTGTACCAGCTCGACATCCTGGACACGTCGGGCAATCACCCCTTCCCAGCCATGCGCCGCCTCTCCATCCTCACAGGTACTTGTCAGGAGGTCCCTCTGCCAGATTCCTGCTCAGTGGGGGGATGTTTTTGCAGTCCTGGGAGGAGGGAGGTACGATTTTGTGTGTTCAAGTGGTTGGGTAGCTCTTCTTCGTGGACTGCAGGGTGCAGGACCTGGAGGATGCTGCCTGGTCCTTCCCTCTCCAAGCCTCTGTTCGGCTTAGGAGCAGGTCCCTCTTGTCCCCATCCCTGCAACCATCTCATGTTCCCTCCTTGTCCCCAGGAGACGTGTTCATCCTTGTGTTCAGCCTGGACAACCGAGACTCCTTTGAAGAGGTGCAGCGCCTGAAGCAGCAAATCCTGGAGACCAAGTCGTGCCTGAAGAACAAAACCAAGGAGAACATAGAGGTGCCCCTGGTCATCTGTGGCAACAAGGGCGACCGGGACTTTTACCGGGAGGTGCAGCCCCGGGAGATCGAGCAGCTGGTGGGAGGGGACCCCAAGAAATGTGCCTACTTCGAGATCTCAGCCAAGAGGAACAGCAGCCTGGACCAGATGTTCCAGGCGCTCTTCGCCATGGCCAAGCTGCCCAGCGAGATGAGCCCCGACCTGCACCGCAAGGTCTCGGTCCAGTACTGCGACATCCTGCACAAGAAGGCGCTGAAAGGCAAAAAGCTGCTGAAGGAGGGGGGCCGGGGCACGGAGGAGGCGTACGGCATCGTGGCCCCCTTCGCCCGGCGGCCCAGCGTGCACAGTGACCTCATGTACATCCGGGAGAAAGCCATCGGCGGCGGGCACGGCAAGGAGAAGGATCGCTGCGTGATCAGCTAGGAGCCCCCGCTCGCCACGGGAAGGGAAGGAAGGAAGGAAAGAAGGAAAGGAGGGGAAAGATGCTCGTTTCCGAACTGACTTGGGACAGGTGCCCACGTGGGCAGAGAGGGCGTCGCCTCTCCCCCAGCCTCCCTCCTCCCGCTTTCATCATCTCCCTCCCTGGGGGTGCATTTTGGGAGCGAGGGATGCGAAGGGGGAGGCTTTGGAGGGCAGGAGGGGATGTCACTGGGAACAGCCTCCTCCTCTGGGCAAAGGGACAGGGAAAGGGTGAGCTGCTGGGCAGCCAGGTGAGAGGATGAGTGTGGAGGGCACAGACCTTGCTGTTTCTTTCCCTCCCAAACCTCAGGAGGGAAGGCAGGGGCCTGCCACCACCTGCCTGGGGCTTTGGGCTTGGTTCTTGGTTGTTTGTTGTTTTTTTTTTTTCCAACTTGAGAAGCTGTGCACGGACTCTGGCTCTGTGTTGTGTGTTCATTTGTGTCTGCAAAACACATGCAGAAGACTTCTAAGCTGTTGCAGAGTTACAGCCCCGATGGACCAAAAAACTGACTCTTGTTTACATTTGTCTTGTTTGATTTGCAAGATTTGGGGAGGGTGGGGGGAGCGGGAAGGGTTTTACAAAATAAAATAATAGGCACTTTATGTAGGTATTGTTTGTCATTGACATGAACAAAAAAAAAAAATCTTCAAGTGTTTCTACCGTGGGTGAAACTTGATGTTTTATTTTTTCTACAAATTAATAAAATCTTTTAAAAAATTACACCTGCGGGTTTGCCCTTGCTTCCTTGCCCTATCCCATAGCAAAGCCTGCTAAACTAAAGGCCTGAGCTGCGAGGTAACAAACCCAAGCCCTGTATTGCCCCATTTTCTCCGACTCCCAGTGCAAAGGTTCCCGCCTCTGCAAGCCGCAGGGTTTTTGCCACACAGGGTAACGAGAGGCCAGGCAGGGAGTTACTCACTCCAACGGGTCACTGAGCCAGCACTCTTTCCTCACTCCACTACGCCGAGAGTGACGGTGCTGCCAGCCCCACGACACGCCGGGCAATGCCATGTCACTGCCTGCAGTCACCCAGCAAACTGACATCACTTCGTTTAGAAAGGGCTGATTGTGTTTCATGCTCCTTGCTGATTAACTAAGCACACTTTAATGATGTCAACACAGACTGATTCACTGGCACCCCAGCTGGGATATTGTTTTTATTCTGCAATATGAGTAAAGGAAGTACTTTGTTTGAAAGGTCACCTTTACATCTGATGGTTTTTAATCTCTTCCCAATAACAAGTTGCAGTAATCATTGCTGGAAGTGAAAGGGAAACAGGATCACTCTTCAAAGGCGGCTTTTCCCAGCTCCAGCTTTTCAACCTCTGCTTCCCCCTCATGCAGCAGCACAAATCTGTGTTTAGTACATATTAATGGCAAAAAAAAATCGTATTGAAGGCACAAAACAACTTTGTGTTGGGGGACAAAAAAGGTGGGGGAGTGAGATTGCAAAGCAAACCATTCTCAGCTTCACTTGAAACTTGGATTCAAGTTGACAGAGTTAACTTGTTCCTGATCTAAGTGCCAGACATTTCTTTGGCAACCAGTTGTTTCTTCCAGCTCTGCCTATGCCTGATTTCACAGGAACAGCAACTGGCAAAAGAATGGAAAACATCATCCAAGCATGAGACACAGGAATTTATTGAGCTGGGACAGGCAATGGCTGGTGGAAAGGCAATTTCAGTAATAAAAAATGTGTACATTGTGCTTTGTTTATCTCAGTGTTCTGCTTTACTCAGAGTTTACACACTGGCACTTTCCCAAAGAAAGTACTAGTACAGAATCTCACTGGGGACAGAGTAAAAACTCAGGTGAGTTAAAAACTACAGGTAATAAAACTCAGGTAGTAAAAACTACAGGTGAGTTGCAACCATCCCACTGAGCAGAATTACCCGTTCCAGCTGATCAAATGTTTGTGGTTGTGGGAAGCCCCTGGATGTGGAACTTACCAGTCCTGTTGAGCCTGACTTTAGTATGGAATAACTAAAAGATTTTATCATTTATGCCCTTTGTTTTGATTCTTGCCCTTCCTCTGTTTCAAATGGGAAAGACATTGGAGCTGGGCCCAGGATCCCATGTGCTGCCAACATCCTGCTCTGCCCACGTCCACTCAGTGAACACACAACAGGGGCAGTTTGGAATTTATATTATCTTTATTTGACTCATCTCAGACACAACCACCAATTGTTTAAAAAGAGAAATACAGAAGTAATTGAAAGCAATAATTCCTCTTCCAACACACAGGGAATGGAAAGAGTACCAGAGACTCTTTCCAGGAGCAGGGCCAAAGAGTTCATGCTTCCCTCTTATGTTCCCTTTTGATCTTTGGCCATTTTTAAGTAAAAAAAAAAATTGCAGAAATGCCCCCTTTTTCACCAGCAGGTACTTTGACCCTTAGTGAGGAGAAAGCAAAGTATCTCCTGCTTGTTTGAACATAAAAAAGAAGAACCCCACCCAGAGAGAAAACAGGAGATGGGATATATAAGTGCAGAGTCCTGCAGCTGATGAAGGGAGCGTGCCACTGCCATTGTCCCAGGAGAGCACACGGTGTCCTGGCTCAGTGTCACACACCCATGGTCCACACAGGCACAACGCCACAGCACTGGAACCACAAAACCTAAAGCAAGAAATGTCAACTTCTGCCACCCTGTTCAGCCTGGGCAGGAGGTATCTCAGATCCAGAGAGTGGAGCTGTGCCTTTCCTACTCCTTGGGGATTTCAAACATGCAAAGACTCTTGTATTTCTGCAGCAGCTCGTTTTTGGTCCGGACCTGCTCCCGCAGGTTCTGCAGCTGCTGCTGCTGCTGCTCTGGGCTCACCCCGATGCCAGGCATGGAGCTGATCAGCTTCCTCATCTCCTGGAACTTGTTCTTGAGCTCATTCAGTACCTGGTGAACATCCTGGCTGTCCTTGTCCATGCTGCAGAGGAGAGGAAATTGAGACACTGTGAATTCTCTTATTGAAAACGCTGTAATCTCCAATACAACCAGGGTTTAAACTGGAATTCACTGGAAAATTACTCTTGGTATCTAGCTACACACACCTGATTCACCTATCCCAATAAATGACACAGATAGATATAGACTGGGTAGCTTAGGGGCCAACTGGTTTCCTGCCAATTTCCAGCACACAATCCAGTCACCTCAGGATGCATTAATCAGGTTAGGAGCTGCTCTGCAGCTTTCAAACATCACCCTGGAGCAGGCTAAATTCTCCCTCTGAACTCCTGTACCTCTCTTTGGGAAGGTAAGATTGCATATGTGTTGTGTGTAGTCACCTGGAAAAAAGATCTCAGTCTCACCTGTGACCTGTTGCTGCTGTAATACAAAGAAATCAATGCAGTCAAACAGCATGACAGCAAGAAAACAGAAACTGTTCCCCAAAGTGTCACAGAACGTCCAAAGGCAGAGAAAATGCTACTTGGGAGATTTAAAAGGAGTCTCTGGGGATTTATACTTAATAAAAGAGAAGCGGTGGGGTTTTTTTGGGTTGGTTTGGGGTGGTTTTTTTAAGAGCAGCAGAATTGGCTCTGCAGCCAGCTCTGTGCTTTTCAAGGCTTAGTGTTGTCTGAGGCAGCGTCTGCCCTTGAACCCTCATTAGTATCTGACTCAGCTTTGTTAGCACCAGCAAGAAGTTTTACTGATTCCAGGCAAAAGCAAGTCCCCGCTTCCAGGCTGCCTGTTAATAGGGAGAGCAGGATTCTAATGGTCTTTGAAAAACTGGGAGCCTGTTCAATAGCCAGACCTAAAAATAAATCTGCTTGGCATGACCAGGGCAGAGAGGTGCTCGATTATAACTTTGGGGAATCGTGACATGGCTGAGAGCAAAACTTTTAAGCAGATGGCTGTCGTTTGCTTCAAAAGCCTGTTGGAACAAAATATTCATTATTCCCTTCTAAATAAAACTGCAGCTGGTACTATAATGTCTCCCCGTTATGCAGGCACTCAGGGCCAGGTCGGCAGTGGAAAAATACAGAAAAACACACAACCAACCCCAGCACATCTGGGGAAGGATGGGGTGACACTGCCTTTCATTCACACAGCTGCAGGCTGGCTTTGACAGGGGTGTCCTCCCCACATCTCATCCCCGTCCCCACCCAAACAGAACCGACAGCTGCCTGTTGCCTGGTTGATCCAAAGGGATAAATATTTCAGGGTTGGTTGGTTTATTTTCCTGATGGATAGTTTTCTTGCTGGATGAAGCCACTGAAGCAATTCCCTGTTCGGGGGCACGGAGAGATGGGAGTGAGAAGGGTGTGGGAAGAGCCTGCAGTAGTCTGCACTAACACAGAATTCAACACAGCATCCAACCACAGCCTGTACTGATGGACTGGGCACAAACCCTGCCTTAAGGCACAGCGTTCCTCACCACACCAGCACAACCCACCATCGGTGGAGCCACACAGTGGGACCTCAGCAGTGATGCTGTTGACTGTACAAGGCTGAAAATATCAGCAGACCCTGTTTAGGAAAACTTTCTCCAGACCCAAACAGGAAACAGCACCCGTCCTTGAATGTCAGCAGATTTACGTGATACATCCTTGCTCCGGAGCACAGAGTCACCTTGGAGATGTGTCCTCATGCCTGAGTCAGTGTCAGAACAGCAGGGCTGGGCTCTGCCACTCGAGGCAGTGTTAGAGGACAGCCGGTTTGCCATCTGTCAGGGACAGGAGGCACAACATCCCACCACTGGCTGCCATGGTGCCACCTTTCTGCCACACTGTTCAGCACCTACACTGGCTTGAGCTACCCAGGAATCTCCCCATGTGAAGCCAAGGGAGGAGTGGGTGGCTTGGTGGGACAGGGCACAAGATATCCCTGGGGCTGTCACCTGTGAGTCACAACAACCTGATCAGCGACACATCACAATCTGGGAGGTCTCAGCCCATGGCTACTGACCACTTTGGTGATGTACATGCACACACCTGGCAGGGGATTTAGCCTCACTCTGTGGTCTGCACAGATCAGAGAGAATCAAGGTTGGGGGCAACTTGATGGCGTACACCTAGCACAGTGGGGAAACTAAGTGAAATTACAGTGTTTGTGTTCTGATGCCCATTCTGGGCTGGTGTGTCAAAGGCATTCATTCCCATCGACTGGGCTGCTTGGGCTGCAGAGCCATTAGGGATGAACCTCCCTCACCTTTCAGACATGCTTGCTCCAAATGAAACATCAGCAGGACACAAATCAGCTCCTCAATGAGTGCAGAGGAAGAGAGCAGGAAGAAAGCAATTCATGCTTCCCATGCCCACTGCCTCACCCTGCAGTGTGCCCAGGTGAGAGCACAGAGCCTGCCTGGATGGATTTCCATGGCAAAGACATCCCCTTTCTGGGAATTCAGATGAGCATCTTTGGAGGGTTTATCCTGGGTTAGAAACATGTCAGTTCTCAGGACTCTTGTACCAGCACCTTTCACCTATACAGTGCTTATCTTGAGCTGGGAAGAGAACAGTGTATGTCCCACTGAGGAAGCCATCCTCCTTTTTACAACTGCCCAGAAATGGCTTGCATTCCTGACGCACTGCCTGTACTTTCTGAGGCTGTTATCATCCAAAGAGTACAGTTCTCTGGAGCAATAACCCAGCGGACACACAGTGCTCCTGCTCCGGGGTTAGTGCTGGGGCAGTGTACCTGAGCCACGGGAGCAGCTACACCACTCAGGTGACCCCGACACCACCCAGGTACTGGCACAAATCAGAGAGGAGATGCACTTGGGGCTGTGCCAGCTCCCTACAACACTCTTCCCAGGAACTCCAGCTGACAGAAAAAGGGCAAAGGAGATGCTGGGAGGATGGAGAGCATCACTAGAGGGGTGACCCATTGCCCTGCTACCTGTTCAGGGTATCCTGGAGAAATGGGGATTTGGAGTACATCACTTGAGGGAGGATCCAATAGCCCAGCTCCCCGTTCAAGGCACTATGAGCATGCTAAGGATGAGAAAACAACTTAGAGGGAACCCCGTAACTCTGCTCCCTATCCAGGGCATCCCAAAGATGCTGTGGTTGGAAGAACATCACTCAAGGTGGAACCCCATTGCCCTGCTCCCGCATCCAGAGCATCCTGGGGATGCCGGCTGAACATCACTAGAGGAGGCATCCCATTGCCTCACTCCCTATCCAGGGCATCCCCGAGGATGCTGTGATTGAGACGAGGGCACCCCTTAGCCCTGCTCCTCACACAGGCCCCGATGGCTCCGGTGTGAGGCAGCACCGTTCGAGCGGGGCGGCGGCGGCAGGGCCGCGGTGCCCGGCGGGGCGGGGGATGGCGGTGGCCGTGCCCGCCGTTACCATTTGATGATGTCATGGACGAGCGGCAGGAAAGAGAACTCCTCCTGCACGGGCGGCAGCGGTGGCGGTTTCTGCTCGGCGGGCGGCTCCGGCGGCGGCGGCTCCTCAGCGGCGCGGCCCGCGGGCCCGGACGCCATGGCGGGCCCGGCAGTGACGGAGCGGAGCAGGGCGGGCCCGCCATGGCTCCGCCTCACGGCGACCGGAGCCCTCAGCGAGCCAGGGGCCGGACCGGGCAGCGCTCAGGGTCGGGGAGTGTAGCCGTGCCCTGCACCCTCGCTGTCATCCCCAGTGATCCGCCTGAAATTTCCAGTGGTCCTCCCCGAAACCCGCAGTGATCCCCTCAAATGCCTCCACAGTGATTGCGCCTGTCCCCCAGTGATCCTCCCTGAGACCCTCAGTGATCCCTCCTGAAACCTGCAGTGATCCCCCCGAGACCCCCAGTGATCCCCCCGAGATCCCCAGTGATCCCCCCGAGACCCAGGATCCCAGGAACCAGCGGTCCCAGGAGATACCCGTGGGCTGGTCATGGCTCCCCAGCCCCTCAGCGCAGTTGGATTTGTGTCCCAAGTCTCTGTGCATCCCTCTCTTTCAAACCAAATCTGAGGGGAAAATTGCATTATTCTGTGTAAATAACCACAGCAGAGTTTCACTGTCTCTTATATCCCAGCTTTCCACCATGTTTTTCTGTTATTTGGTGTCCTCCGTTTGACTTTAATGCAAATAGAAACAATACAGGTTGGATGATGGGGATGTGATCGTTGAAATGCCTTAAGGACAGATGTTTACATGGACCAGACTTTCTGCTCAAGGGAGAAAGCATGGCCAGCATCAGTTGGAAGGAAGGCAAGCTGGAGTGTTGGATGAGAGCCTGGGCTGGAGACTGGAGGAAGAACAGAAGTGTCAGGGCTGGGACTGCTGTAAAGCTGGGAAAGGGACAAGAACGGGGAGGAGAAGGCTGAGAGAGCTGGGGGTGCTGAGCCTGGAGAAGAGAGGACTCTGGGGAGACCTCAGAGCCACTTCCACTGCCTAAAGGGGCTCCAAGAGAGCTGGAGAGTGACTTTGGAAAAGGGCTGGAGTGACAGGACAAGGGGAAATGGCTTCCCACTGGGTTACCTGGGATATTGGGAAATTGGAAAAAAAGAAAAAAAGAAAAAAAAAAATGGGAAAAAAGAATTCTTCCCTCTGTGGATGAGACCCTGGCACAGGTTGCCAAGAGAAACTGTGGCTGCCCCATCCCTGGAAGTGTCCAAAGCCAGGTTGGACAAAATTTGAAGTAACCTGGTCTAGCAGAAGATGTCCCAGCACATGGCAAGAGCTTGGAAGCAAGTGATCTTTTAAAGTCCTTTCCAACCCAGACCATCCTGGGGTTCTGTGAAGAAGTGGAGCTCCGGTGTGAGTGACCTGCAGGGGGAAGAGATGTCTCGGGATGGTGAGTGGTCAAGGCTGAGAGAGGGAGGCTGCACCAAGCAGCCTCAATTTGCTTCAGTGAAGTGCTGCCCCTGTGCTCAAATCCCTGTAACCACACAAAGCATCACAGCACGGATAATACCAGCCACAGTTGAGAGCTTTTATTCCTGGTTTGGCTTAGACAAAGCGCGTGATTTAATTTTTAATTTGAAATAGGCCTCCCTGCTCAATGGTTATAGGCTGAGGAAGACTGGGAAGGCAATTTTCTTTTTAAAACCAATTTCCTTCTGAAAACAAACAGAGGCTATTTATACATCTAATGAGAATGCTGGCAACCATTTAAATGGGGGGTATTGGCTGCTTGCTCTAAATATAGCAGATGCAATCGCTCACTTTGTTCCTACTGTCAGGAATAGATCCTCGTTCGGTAACTGATGCTGGAATGTGCAGAGGAGCCTGGGGGAGCCCAGGTTCCGCTGAGCAAATCCCTGTGGGAAGGCTGGTGGTATTTATGGCCCTTGACTGAGCCAAGCAGGAGGCACAGGATGCTGTGTCCTTCAGATGGGGCTGAGCCAAGAGGTTCATTTCTGCCTCTTTTTAAGGGCTGTTTCTAAAGCAAGAGTTGATTCAGGCTCTGTGGGGAACATTTCCCTCAGTACTGTGCTGGTTTTAATTCTCCCCTTGGCTTTCTGGAGGAGGGCAGCAATAATTGCTGGGCTGCTGGATGCCTGCCTCTGATGGTTGAGTCAGGCAGTTGTTCCAGCAGGTGACAACATGCAGATACCATTCAGTAACTAAAGTGCTGTCAATCAGCATTTCTTTTTGCCTTTCCATTTCCATTTGGAGTCTCGTGTTCCCAAAGTGCTGGAACACAGTCTTATCTAGTTGGTGTGTCCCTGCCTCTTGCTTTCTCTTCTTTGTGGGAACAGCTCCTCCAGCTCCCCTAGGTGACCCACTCTGGGGTCCTTTGGGGCTTGCTGTGTCGCATGGCAAGTCCAGGGGACAGCAAAGGTGTTTCACAGTCTGGTTAAAGTTCGAAAGGCTCCTCCACCACTGGAGATGCTGCTGAATTGGTCAGATGAGACTGTGGTGTCAGCCTGTGCCAGGGCACAGTAGAGCTGGGGTCTGTAGCCTGACAGTGTGTTTATATCCCTGGTGAGGGCTGCAGGGAGAGGTGAGAGCAGCTGACAGGTCTGACAGGGAAGAGAAGATTTTTGGTGTTGTGGGTGTGCAGACAGTGTTCACCTCAGGTGTGAGACAGTGCTGCTGCACCCAAAACTTCACCTGTCTTTATGGAACTCCAAGCTGTGAGACCTTTGTCCCAAGGGGGTAACTTTGGTGACCTTTTTCATTTCCTTGTAGTGCAGTTCCTTCCAAATCCTTTGGCAGTTGTGTTGAGCTCTCCATCTCGGATGGGAGGGCTGTCAGCCCATCTGCTGTTCTCAGGAGGAGCTGGTGGTGGGTTACAGTTCTCCCTAATTTTCATTCTGTTTTTTTTCACCCACTATCAGTTCCTCAGCAGAAGGGTTTGAATGAGCAGCCCGTGAAAACTCCATGTGAGGCAGCTAAAGCGTGAACAAAGACACTTAGTGATGAATGAAATGAATAATTTCCCCCAGGATTTGGTAATAAACCTGAAGTGCAAATGATCGACCTGTTCCTCAATTTAATTGTGGCTCTTTGTACAATTCACTTGCTGGACAGGCAGCGTCTGAAATGTGTGAATGATTCCAAACCATCTGATTTTCTGTGTACATTCATTGCTCACCCAGACATTTCATTAACCCATTATCCTAAAACCCAGCTGATCAAATAATCCGTATCCAGAGTATCTTTTGTTATTGCCTGTTTCTGTATGATACCAATGCTATTTTTTTCTTCTCCTGTCACTTCTGTACAGATTGTACCTCTTGTCCTCTTCCAAAGGGAACTTTTGAGGTATTTACCACCAGTTATTTAATTCAGCACCAGGTGACTCTGTGCCTTTCACTATTTCCTTACAATGACTTGATGTTTTTATATTGATGATCTGACATTTCACTGGGCTCTGCTTCTTGCTGTTGGACCATCTGGAGCTTGTTGTGCTGTTGCCACCAGCTCTGTTATCATTTTCTGCTATGTGGCTATCACCAGCCTGAACTTTATCTCTTCCTCCTGCTCCTGCACTGCATCATCAGCTGAATTTTCTATTTCAGTCTAGCTAAGCTGCCGTGGTGGGTTAAGTCTGTATTGCTCAGTCAGTGGGAGGTGTTGTCAGGGTTGTGGCCACCTGGGAGGGGGTGATAGGAAGAAGTTACAGCTCCAGCTCTTGGCTGTGGTCAGGGCACCTTTTTGATAGGTCATGGCTGTGATCCTACAACTGCTCGTATTTGTGGCTAAGATCTCCCTCATTTTGACCAGATGTGAATTGAGTCTTTGGCTTTGCCTTGTCTTGACTCTTGGGACCATTTCAGGCCCTGTCTCAGTCTTCTCATGGGGATGCTGATGGGATTGGCAGGTCATGAGCCGAGCTTCATCCTTTGAAACCATGTTTTACCAGAGAGATTTAGTCCCTGGAGGTCTGTCTGCCCCAAACACTCAGTCCTGCACTCCCACATGCTCCCAGAGCTGCTGGTGCTCCAGGTGCCATTGAGATTTAAGATCCAAACAAGCAGCACCAAAGACATCTACAGCACCCCAGTGCCTCCTGGAGTCGCTGGCTGCTGGGGAAACTGGGCTGCTGTGGGAGGAGGGACATCACCCCATGAGAGAGAGGTGGGTAGGATTTCCCACCCACGAAAGGCCACCCTCAAGGAGAGCCCAGCGTGCAGGAAAGAGCCTGGAATAAGAGGTGGCACAGGAGGCTTGGCCAGGCTGCCTGTACCCCACACTGGGTGTCACTGCAGGGCATTGGCCTGGCCATGGTGGCCAATGCTTCGTGCTCTGAGCCTCAGGAGCTGAGTGGGGATGATTCAAGGCCACAGGGAGTGTCCAGTGACCTCACCATGTTCTCCAGTGCCACCCCACTGCTGACCAAACACAGAGGCTGGCTCAGGCCACCCCAGGGAAGGCACCCTTGGCCATTACATGGGCAAAGGGAGCACCGAGGGCTTCTTGCACAAGATCAGCTACGCAGAAGCACGGATCCAGGAAAACACGCAGCCGGAGCAGCCTCAGCCCCCAGCCTGGCCCAGCTCCAGCTGCAGGTGGCTCTGGATCTCACTGTCTCCGTTGGGCAGCTCTGTGCCCATGCAGCATCCCAGAATGCTGAGTCCTGGGGGCCACCAGTCCCTGCAGAATCCCACAAGATCATCCCACAGCCAGGCTGTTTTCCACCCAGGGCAAAGGGGCAAAAGTCACCTTGCAGGAGGAGCAAGAGAGGAACTTGGAGTGTGAATTTGGGGTGTCCCTGAGGAAACCTATGCCTGCAGAGGGAAGTGCCCTTGTTACCACTGGGCAAGAGCAGCCCTGGATCCCTGCTGGCTCCCGCTGCAGTGTGGTGAGTCAGCAACGTCCCTGCCATTATTTACAAATAATGAGGGAGGCTCCGAACACGTGCCGCCAAAAACATGAGGCAGCAGCAGTTTCACTCTCAATATGCAATCGTGGCCTTGAAGCAATGCTGCAAGATTCTGCACTGGAGGCCAAGGCTCAGCCCAGGCAAAGATTTCTCTCCTGAGCTCCTGGATGCATAACCAGCATGTTGGGAAGGTGTTGGAGTGTGCATCCCTGTGCACACACATCCCTGTGTGCTTGTACATTCCTGGCTGCATCCCTGGTGCATCCTTGTGCTCTTGTGTCCCTGTGCTTGTGCATCCATGGATCTCAGGGCACCACTGCCCTGCACAAGGACACTGCGTAGGTCTCATAGAGGACAGATAAATTTACCTGGGTGCACGTAGCAGACACTCACTAATGCGGCCACATTAAGGATATTAATGAAATCTCAGCTCCCTTTCTTGGAGTCAGTCCTTATTCTCCTAAAGTGGGTCAGGCTTTGTTTGTGTGTTTGTCAGGGTCCCTTCAAGCGTGGCAGAAAAAGCCATTACCTGATGCTGGAGCCCTTCAAAATGTTTCTCTTGGGTTACTTAACACAGAGGGAGAGGAAAGGAGCTTTGTTCAGACTTTGTTTTGGCACCACAGAAAAAGCATCTGGTTAAGATTCTAGCCCATCCTTCACTTGAATTGCAAACAACATTTTGCTATAATTGGCCTAATTACTGAAATGAGTCAAAATTTATATGGGCTTTGCAAGATCAGTCAGGTGTCCTTAAAGAATAATTTTACACGGCAGAGCAGTGGGTTTCTGGGGCAGCACTGGCACTGTGGGAGACACATCTTGGGAGGTGGAGAAGTCTCCCTCCAGCTCCAGTGAGGAACCATTTAATCCTTCTCCTGTCCTGAGAATGGTTCATCTCTACAGGGCCATGGCAAGAGCAGTGTTTTGCTGAGCCTTTCTCCTCCTGACCTTGGGGTTTGTGAGCCCTGACCATCTCCAGGATGCTTCCATCCCCCACCTGGAGTAGTCTGTCCTCTTCCTCAGCCACACCAGCAGCTTCTACTCGGTTCTGGAGCTGGCACCCATGAGTGGCTTGTCACAGTCACGTGTCCCTGGCCCCAAGGATCCCTGTTTGCCAAGGGCTTAATGTTTAGCTGCTAATAAACAAGGCGTATCGGGGAGGTTTTGATGACCAGGTAGCTAAACTTTCCTGGGAAGTTTGCTGACTCTTGTGGCACAAACAAGGCCAGGATATGGTGACATTTTTGTCTCAGATAAAGTTTTCATTAGAAGCTTCCCAGAGCAGGCTTCCAGCATTGCTTTAGCTCCTACTCCCTCGCTCCTGGGCATTCCTTGAGTTGGTGATCCATGCTCAGCCATGCCCCATCCTGCCCAAAAGCTTTCTCTCCATTCTAGCTGCACACTGATTAATCCAAGGAGGAGTCATTTAATTGGGTTGGATTGGTTTGGAGATTTGGCTCCAAGCAGCTGCAGGGGAATCAAAATAAGGTTTTCAAACAATGTTAAGGGGGAAAAGAAAAACCCTCCTTGTTGTTCTGACTTGAGAAATGAATTAATTTGTCCTTCCTGCCTCTACCCCATGGGCATTTCTCAGCCAAAACCCTGATTTTTTTTCCCAAAGGAATATGCCCTACAACCCAGCTCAGCAGCTGCTGCCCACCTCAGTGACCATCAGGTGTCCATGGCTTGATCCAGCCTGGAGCCAGCTTTTGCCCATTTCTACTTTGTGGATTAGCTAAACCCATCCTGGCTTCTCCTCTGGGGGCATCCAGCAGAGAGGGAAGCCAGAGAATCAAAGCATTTCAATCCCTAACACCATCCTCTTACCCCAGTGTGGCTCAGCTTATTCATAACAGTCCAAATGCAAACAGATGTCATTAGAGAGGGACATTGACATTCAGGTAAACACTGATGCATCCTCACCCCCCCTCCCATACAAAACCAGCTCTCCTGGCACTGCAGGAATCTCTTGGGATGCTCCCACTGCCCTCCATGGCAATGGCAGCTGCCGGCAAGGCTGGGCACCGCATCTCTCTCACCCAGGGATTACACTGGGACCTGGCTGCTGGCCGGCCCGTTCCAGCATCTCTCAGCAACTGCAGAGATAATTGCCATAAGTCTAATTGTTCCTGCTGGATAATGAGTATTTTGCATCATCATGCCCAACTGCCGAGAGCATGATCTGAGTTGCTATTTCAGGGCTGGAAAGTGGCTCCTCTGAGCCAGGAAAGGCCAAACCAGGCTGGATCTGGGCACCTGAAGCAAAGTCCACACGCTGAGGGTCCCCTGACTGCAGTACTGGTTTGCCAGGCTTCTTTGTTACTGCGCAGTCACTGCTCAGAGTGTGATGAGCTGTGTTCTGGTGGTGTCCCTGGTTTAGGGCAATGCCATTGCAGGCAGCAGGGTTTGTCACAACCTCCCCATGCTGTTCCATCAGGCAGCCCTGCTCCATGCTGCCAGCACACGCGGTCAGCCCTCTGCACCCACACGATGGGTTGGATGAAGCAGCCACGTGGCAGGAACCCCTGACTGGGCATTGATTTTTCCTCCACCAACAAGCACTCTGCAAGACCCGAGGATCCATCACTTCAGATCGGGGCTGCTCAAGTGCACGAGGCTGGCTTGGCAACAGGGACAGCATTTGAACAAGGCAGGAACACGGTGCTTCTCTCCCTGCGCCCCATCTGGCACCTGGAATGGCTGCTGGTAATTGCTCCATGCTGCAGCATGTATTGAGCAGCCAGCTGTGGCATTCCCACTCTGCTCATGCTCACAAACACGTGGGTTTGAGAGCAGCATCAGCAGAGGCTGTGCATCCCATCCATCCCATCCCACAGCTCCCAGCTCAACGCTGGGCTCCACACCTCACTTACTTTTCCCTTCTCCACAAACCAGCTGCAAACAACTGTCAAGTGCAAATCTTGTTCTCAGAGCACCCCTCGAATTAACCCTCCTGCCTTGGTGGCTGGAAGGGGTTTGAGGACATCCATGTGGCATAAAGATGTCAGACAAAAGGGTTTGGCTGTCAGGTTGTCACTTGTGCCCCTCATGTAATACACAAGCCCCTAGAAATGAGTTTGCAAAAGAGGGTGCTGAGTTTGCCTTGGGAAAGGTTGGTTTGGGGTTTTAGATAAGAGTTCTATGAGCTGGCTGGGAAAGAAAAGAGGAAAAAATGCGTCAGGGCAAGAAAGGGGAGAGATAAGTGACGTATCTGGGCTGGGAGCATGATGCCAATGGCCTTCCTGGCACCATGGGGCTGCAGGGTGTCAGGATCCAGGCCAGATCTGGCAGTGACAGCCTTGGATGGAGCTGGCCCTGTGGCAAAGCCTGCTTGCTGGCCAGGAGGGCAAGGAGGAGTCAGCCCCAGCCAGGGACCTGCTCCAGCTCCTAAGGGCTGTGTGGGGAAAGGGTGATGGGGATGATGCCACCCAAATTCATGCACCTGCACCCCACTCTCTGCTCCATTCCCTGCCACTGCTGCCATCCCAGGATGTGGTCTGCACCAGGGATTGGGTTAGATGTTAATTTTTCACCTTTGGGAACACCCTGCCTGTCGTACCATCTCCAGCTTTTGAGGGGTGGGGTAGATTTTCTATCGAAATCGCCTCTGCTGCTGCCCAGAGAAGGATTTGGGTGGCCAAGATCACCCAAAGCAGTGTCCTCGGGAGCCAGCTGGGCGCTCGTGGCCGATTTTTCACGTTGTTTCCTAATTGTAGTTCTTTATGTTCCCTCAAAGCAAAAGGCGCAATTATCTGGAGGACGGGAAGTGCGGGGATCCGGCAGCAGTCGGGAGCTGCTGGCGGGGGGGCGGCTCCCGCTTTAGCAGGATCCCTTCTCCCCACCAAGCCAGCTGCTGGCATTTCCCCTGCCACCATCACTGTCCTCCTGCCGTGGTGCCACATCCTCTCGGGCATCCTGGCAGGAAAACAGGGAGCTGGCAGCAGTTCCACATCCCAGCACCGCCGCACCCCTGCGAGCACACAAACACTTCTCTTCTGCCAGCTCCCTATTTGCAGCACTGTATATACAGTATAATCCACCCACGGGGAATCCAGGCTGTACTTGGCTGGGAAGGACAGAACATCCTTGTGATTTAAAAGGTCAAAATGAATGTCAATACATTGTGAGCAAGAATGCCAAATCCGCCTTGAGGACACAGGGTGCTTGGAGGGACTTGGCTGTCGGGTGTGCTGCTCCCGAACAGGCATGGGGTGCTCAAAAACCCTCTGCTTGCTGCAGGGTCAAGCAGGGCAACTATCCTTGGGAATAAGAATCCATGGGTGCTAACAGCTTTGTCTGTTCAGCCCACAGCTCCCTGTACCCTCTTTCCACCCCTGGATACTGAGGGGGTGAGCTAGTCGTGATGTCCTTTCATGAAATTCTCCCAGTCTCCTGCAGTTTCTGGCTCTAAAGCCCCAAACTCTGCCTCCTCCACAGGGCTCTGGTGCACAATTTTCTTCCCAGGGCTTGGCTGTGGTTGAGGTCCACGGGCAAAACACAGCTGTTTGCTCTGGTATCCGGAAGGCAGCGAATCCCACTGAGCACCGGACCGGGAGAAACCACCCCTCCTCCTCTTCCCAGATGGAGTGAAACTGCTGTCATTTCAAGCTGGGCTGGAGGAAGCTCGGCTTGAGCGGATGGCTGGGATTGATTTCCAAGTGACAGAGGCACTCTCGTGTCCCTTGAGCTCCCAGCCCTGTGCCTAATGATTTTCCCTGCTAATAATCTCCACTGAGCAGGCAGCAGAGGTGCAGGCACAGGGCACAGGGAGGAGTGGGATCATTCAGAGCCTGACATGGCAATGGCAGGTCCATGCTACTCTTCCTGACATATGGATCCTTTCCATTCTTCTCCAACCCATCCCAGCAGGAGGGCTGCCCACAGAGCCCTGGATGCCAGCAGCACCAGCCCTCTTATGATGGCCCTATTTAATGAAAACAATGCCTTCTCAGTGCTTGGGGAATTTGGAGGTGAATTAGGAATCCCTTCATAGTGGCAGGGAAACTCCCAGGAGCTGATAGTGTTTTGCAGGAGGGGTTTGAAGGCTTTGGAGCTGTGCTGAGCACAGGGGTTCCATAATGTGTCCTCCTGGACACAGCATTCCCACCCACAGAACTATGGAATGGCCTGGATTAGAAAGGACTTTAAAAGTCATCCAGTCCCAACCCCCTGACATGGCCAGGGACACCTTTCATTATCCAGGCTGCTCCAAGCCCTGTCCAGCCTGGCCTTGGACACTTCCAGGAATGGGGCAGCCATCTCTCTTGGCAAGCTGTGCCAGGACCTCACAACCCAGGGAGGAATTTCTTCCCAATATCCCATATAATCCTGCCCTCTGTCAGTGAGAAGTCATTCCCCCTTGTCCTGTCACTCCATGCCCTTGTGCAAAGTCCCCCTCCAGCTCTCTTGGAGACTCTTTAGGCGCTGGAAGGGATTGATGATCTTCCTGTCACCTTCTGTTCTCCAGGCTAAACACCCCCAGCTCTGTCTCACCCCCAGCTGCCCCCAAGGCAGAGCTGCTCCAGCCCTTGGAGCATTTTTTTGGGCTTCTTTCAAGAACATGAACTTGGGCACAAGATTTTCCAAACACAGACTATTGAGGACACCCCCAGCTGTTGCCATCCTGGTGCTGCCAGCAAGGAGCCATGTCCAGGAGGAGCAGTGGGACACTTCTGTCCCTGCTGGAGCCGAGGTCGGGGCAGGTGACGGGAGCTGGCAGCGCTGCCCAGCCTGGCAAGGCTCTCACAGCCCCAACCTTTCTGGCTTTGAAAACAGGATGGGAACAAGATGCACTTTTGTTTTCAGTTTGGGAGCTGGAACAGGACTTTCAGGCTGTTCCTGGGATGTTACAGCCTCCCGGCTGTGGTGGGGGTGTGGACCACACTCTGACACCCCGGGCAGCCTCATTGCTTCTTTACATCCTTCCCATTTTGTCCTTCGTCAGCAGATCCCAAAGCCAGGCTGGCTGGGGAAGCTCCTCTGGGACCACAAGCGGGGATGAGTGGCTCTCAGCCTTCAGCTGGAAACCCCCCTGGCTCTCACCATGGCTCACGTGCTGGGGAGCCCAGGGAGGTCAGGGAGTTTGTAGTGCTGCTCCATGAAAAATGTGACTGTTGCTCTGGGTAGCACAGGGCACTGAACTAGAAAACCAGCATATAAGGAATTCAGGTGCCTGCACCTTGTGTTACCTTTAAAATCCAACTCGTGGACATCAAGGAGCTGCTGGCAGAAACCCTGGACTGTGCTGTGGGGACAAGGCTAGGGACATGAGGGCAGGGAACAGCTGGGGCTTGCAGCAAGGCCATGCTTATGCTCACAAAATGGAGGAAAATGGGTTTGAATCTCACATCCCGCCACGAGCAGGGTCAGCTGGTCCTTACTCAGGGACCGGGGAATTCTGAGTCACAGAAATTAGGAACAATATGACCCTGCACCAAAATCAGGAAGAGCTCTGGGCAGTCTCTCCCTGCACAGGGCTGGCAGTGGTTCACTGCTCAATATATCAGCCTTGAGGTGGGCAGGCAGCTGATGATGAGGGTATTTTGTTCCTCTGGTGTGGAAAGGGAGATTTCTAGAAGAAAAAGTGAATCACTACAACCCCTGATGGCAGGAGGGGTTCTGGCACTTTGTTGTCACCCACTGATGGCAGGAGGGGTTCTGGCACTTTGTTGTCACCCACTGCAAGCCCTGGGACAACCCCAAGGACAAAAAACTCAGTCTCTCTGCTTCCTGGCCCTGCTCCTTATCAACCTCTCCCACCCACAAATGGAGAAATAATATGCCCAGTTCCTGTGGAAGAGATTGTGAGCAGCCAGTGATGAGAAATCACACGGGTTCTGCCACGTTGGTTCACGTGAGGGCACACAGAGGCTCCTGCAGCATTTCCCAGCAAATCCTTGGATTGTGCCAGTAACTCCCAGGAGCCACTTTTGCTCGCCCTCCATGGTTTTCTGCCCCTTTTGTGTGCTGAGATACCATTTAGTCTTCACTGACGAATTCATACCACCATTTGCAGTCTTTGCCTTCCTGTGGCAGTTGTCACAGCAGGGAAACAGGTTGGTTTTTTTTGGAAGAAAATCAAGATTCCCACATAATTTCTGCTGTGGGGACCTCTACTAGGAAAATTAAACCTGATCTCAACTGCCTGTACCATGGAAAGCCAGGGTAAGGCTATTTGTGTTTGGTTCAAAAGCTCCCCAAATCTCCCCAAATCCTTCTCCTGGCTGAGCTCAAGCAAGACTGAGTGAAGACAGTCCCCACAGGCCAGGAGCTGCTATGGGGCTGGGAACATTGGGGTTTGTAAAGCACAGAGCTGGGAAAGGGGCTAGGAAGGAGCTGGGACACCCAGGGCAGCTCCATCCCTGTCCCCTTTGGCCACAGTCCCTCTGCAGGGCAGGAATACCCAGCATTTCCTTGAACCCCCAAACACGACGTATTCCTGCCCTGTGTCCCCATTGCCCTGCTCAGTTCCTTTTCCTTGTGCTGACATGAGGATTCATATAAAAGTCAGGTCAGGGACCAAATTCATCTGGGAGTATCTGCCCTGCCAAGGGTTTGTGCCCCGAGTTGTCCCTGCACGGGTCTGGCTGGATCGGTGCCGCCCCGAGATGCTGCAGTGCCAGCACCCCCTGCTCCAGGGTCTTGTTTGTGCCTCTGAGTGATATTGTCCCTGTGAAAAACATGATTCTTGTTTTTGCTGCCTCAGGGCTGAACCGTTGCCCTCCCCAGGGATGGGTCCCTAAGTGCTGGCAGGGATTTATAGCCTGCCATGATTTATGGTGGAGGTGGAGCAAGACAGAGCTGTCACAGCCAGCACCAAAGGAACCTCGGCATTAGTCCAGCATGACCTTACCTGGTCATGCAGGACAAAGCTCTGAGGTCAGAGAAGTGTCCCCTGAGGACAGCAGTGGCATCCACAGGACAGATGACAGTGTGCATGTGTTCAGTCACCTGTTCCCCTCATGGAAAAAAACAGACATGAGAATTTAAAATGCAAATTTTTGCCTCTAGTTCAGAAGTTTGCTCATCTGCCACATCCAGGAGGGAGGGATGTGGTAGGAGCTGGCACTGCCAGGGGATACACCAGGTGACCCAAAGACAAAGCAAGTCATGCAGAATGGCAGCAGATGTGGTGTTGGACTCAGGGAAGTCGTTCAGCAGTAACACAAAGCAGAGGAGCTGTGGGAATACAGGGAATAAAGGGCTCCCAAATAACTGGGATCTGGGACACCTCTGGTGCCTAGGCACCTCTTCTCCTTACACCACAGCCCTCCTTTGCAGGGAGGCAGGGAAGGGAGAGGGCAAAGCCAGCTCCAAGTGCCAACTCCAAATCCCAACCACTTCTCATTCCTCGACTGTCACTGCTTCCTTCCCATCCAGCTCCTCCTTATCCATGCAGGGCTCTGTGGCCAGACCAAACAGCTGCTCACGGGGCTGCAACCCAGACAATTAAATACATTCAATACAAGCATCTTGTCTTCTGCAGAGTGTTGAAATCCAATCCTGGGTTCTACCAGGCTCTGTCTCTGCCCTCCTCCTCCCCTCCTGGGTGAGAGGTCTGTGGTTGCTCAGCTCTGTTTACTAACCAGGAATTTTTCCCCTCCAGCTGTTTCTTTATTTTCACTGCAAAGCAATGCAGAACCACCTTGACCGAGAGCAGGTGAAAGCCCAGCGCTGATGCCTGCACCAGTTCAGACCAGCAAGGAGCTGGGCATTCTCCTGGGGCATGGGATCTACATGAAGGGACATGGAGAGGTCCCTGCAGTGGGATCAGGTGTGCAGATTTGGGATCTGCCATGAGCTGGGGGACACTGAAGTGGTGATATGTGTGGGGTCACACCAAAGCCAGCGCTGCCTGGGGAACTGCTGGGGATCCCTTTCCTCTGGGAACCCCAGGTGGGTTCTGGGGCTGTCAGGATGGAGCTGTCCCCCTTCTAAACCAGGGACAGCATCACCAGCAACCCTCCTGGGACAGTTTGAGACAGTGGCTGGCCCTCCAGACAAAGAGCCTTTGGTGATGAAATGCCTCTTGAGCAGCTCCATACCAGCCTGACAACCAGCCATGCTGAGATCATGCTCTTCCAGCTGGGTTGCCACCAGCCAGTGAGTTATTACAGGAGGGAGAGGATTTAGCCTTAGTTTATCCTTGCTGCAAAAGGCTGGGTATCCCTCTCCCAACCCTAAACATGGATCTGAGGCTGTGAGACCCTCACCCTACTCCCTCCATGGCCTCCATGCATCCCTCACTGCCCTGTTCCTGCAAGGCCCCCACAACCAGCTCTGTGTGTGTGAGCTCATGGGATCCCATGAGCACAATACAAGTGTCTTCCAACACACTCCCCACTCACCAGAGTTTGGGCAGACCCTAGATCATCCCCATTTTGGGTCCTCCCCAGGTCTCCAGGTTGGCCTTGTTGCCAAGACTGGCCGGGCAGAGGAATGTCAAAGAGTTCCAGCACACAAAGGCTGTGCCAGCCCCGTCCCAGCCACCGGTTCTGGGAAATACCCGGTGAGCCCGCAGGATTGTACTGGCAGGGGTGATAGCTGATCCCTGTGGCTGGTAACAGCCTTTCATGGCTCTTAGCCAGGCTCTTTAGGAGAGGTGAAGCAGCTCAGCCTCCCACAGCCCTAAGGAGAGGAAAGGCAGGTGCCAACAGCTAAAAATTAGTTTGGGGAGAGCCAGGGCCATGTGGTGCCAAGCCCTGTTGTGTTCACAGTGGGTATCAAAGCCGGTGTCGCACCCCAGGAGAGCCTCTTTTCCAGCCACATACCCCCCACCAACACTTTCCAACTCCTGTGCTCATTTTCACCCAAATTACACTGGAGGTAGAAGTCAAAAGGCAATTTCTATGCGCATCAGGAGAATTGCTGATGGAGGATAGAGAGGAGAGACAGCTCCTGCTGAGAAAAACGCTGCAGCGTGAGCCCAGCCCTCTACCAGACACTGGAGCAGCCGCCCAGAGGCCAAACTTCCTGGGAAATCTGGCTTCCTTGGGCTGGCCGCTCACAGTGTCGCTGGGTTTGTTTTGTTCTGGGCTTGAGATACCGGTGGGATGAAAAAAATTCTTTGTAAGTGTTGAATTAAAAGGATGATGCAAAAGCTGCAGGGTGCTTTGGCTGGGAAACGTGAGCGGCTCGCAGTCAGCCCCGACGGGGCTCAGGCTGTTTGGAGAACATGGGGTTTCTGCGATTAGGCTGCTCATATGACTCAATATATAACCACCAGTTACACACTAGATTTAATCTTGGGTCAAAAGTCATGGATAATTCAAACCACGCAGAAAATGTTGATCGCCTGCTTGCTGGAGCTGTTTTTCTCTGCAATTCTTTGTTTGGGCTAAACAACCTGCAAAGCAAATGTAGCCTGGCTCAGGGCAAGAGTGGAGCTTGTCCTGGCTGGAGTAATCCCTCTTCTCACTCTGGGAACTGTCTGCTCTTCCTGCATCCTACATCCAACTTTCTGAATCTCATTTCATCTCTTGCATTCACTGTAGGGGAAAAATAAGGATGATTCACGCCCTAAACTTCCTGTTGGAAGCATCACATCAGTCTTCAGCCAAGTTGTCTCACTGTTTGGGCAGTGAGGGTGCCTTCTTCACCCTGAGGGAGCAAGGTTGGGAATGCTGCCTGCCATATCCCTGTAGCAAGTTGGATATCTGACTCCCAGCATTCTGTATTTCATTTGGTTCCTCTCAGGGGCTGCCACAGTTTCTTGTTTTGGGCAGTTTCTTTCATGATCAAGTCACAAAAAACTGGTATCAGAAAGATGCCAGTGGGGATGGTCAGGAATGTTCTGTCTGGTCAGGTTAATTGAGCAAAGGATTTCCAAGCAGAGTCTTGGAAACATTGGTCAGGTCAAAGATGTATGCCTGGAGTGGCGAGGGAGTGGAACTGGAACAGCCCACAGAAGCTGCAGCTGCCCCATCCCTGAGAGCATCCAAGGCCAGGGCTTGGAGCAACCTGGATTCCTGCCCATGGAAGGGAACTAGAACCCCATGACCTTTAATGTCCCTTCCAACCCAGGCTATTCCCCAATTCCAGGATCTCGAGCTCTGAGATTTCAGTGTGTCTGTGGGGAGTTTGCTGCTCCACGCACCTGTGAGCAGATGGTTGTCCTTTCACTGCTTTCCAGAGGCAGCATCCCTCATTTCTGGTGCATTGCTTCTCTGCTAAAAGCTTCACTGGGCAGGAAAGGGAGAAGCCATCCTTCAGCTTTGCAGAACACTGTCTTGCAGGATGGTTATTTGTAGGGAATGCAGCGTCCCTTCTGCCGGTGGCAGCAGACGTCACTGCTCGGTTATTGCACAGGGACAAGGGCCTGTCATGGAGCATGGCTGAGCTCATCCATCACTGAACTCCTCTGCTCCTCAGTCTCCTCTCAGGTCATTAGGAAGGATGAGTGATCCTCCCTTTCCCTACAAAACCCTTTGCCATGTAGTGACAGAGAAGGATGCAGAGAGCCCCTAAGAGCACAGAAAAGCTTTTCCCTGTGAGAATACAAAGGAGGCAGGGAAGCAATATCCAGTCCATTTTCCAATCAGGAGGGGCACTGAAACAACCACCTCACCCAGGACTGGGCAGGATGATGCTAAACCCCATCTCTGGGCAGAACCTCCTGGTCCTTGGCTGCTCCTGCCCTCCCCATGGAGCCGGTGCTGCTGGCACAGCCGGAGGCTTTTACCGGCAAACCAGGGATCTGAGCCTGGGGTAGAGCCAGCCACAGCCTGAGAGGGCTGATTCCTCTTCCCATACATCTGCACAGGAAAGAGGCAAAGCCCTTGGGGATGAGGAGAGAAAGCACTGGAACAGGCATAAACAGCTTAGTAATAATACTAATGATAGCAGTTAGCACGTCGGCAGCGGTTTGCAGCGCAGAGCACTGTACAAACATTAATTAGTGCAGGCAGACAATTCAGCGATATGGTTCCCATTTTGCCAACTACGATGAGCAGAAAACCGACCATCTGCTTAAATCCTCTTTAATTTAATCCCAGGGCCTTCACAGGAAAATCCTGAGCCCATTTCAGCCTCAGATGAAACCACCAGGGAGTGGATGGGCCCTTCAGACTCTCCTGGATCTCACCAAGGGATGTTTGAAGGGTGTTGGTGGATGTGGGCTGAGCCTGGAGGTGGAAAACACACAGTGGCTGTTTTCTATGTCAATAAATACACGTGGTGTAGCCATAGCCAGAGCACCGGTGGTTTTCCTTTAGACACGTGTTGCTGGAGTCTTTGGGGTTTTCAAGTTGGAGATCTAGAGTTGGCTTGGGCTATTCTCATCCTTTGCTGCCCTACCTGTGGTAGTTTTTATGACCTGTTGGGACAGCTGGTTCATTAATAAAAATTAAAGCAGATGTCAAGAAGGTCTGGGATGAGTCAGATGGGTTAAAGCTGTAACTGGGGTTCAGCCCTTTGGGGTGTCTGTCCTGGCTCCATAGACATGTGTGGCTGAGACTGCAGGCACTGGACACCAGGATAAGCTCAAACTGCTGAAATTGGGGTATCCAGGGCTTTTTTTCTTTAAGGATGCTACTTTGTACTGCACAGCAAGTACTGACTGCAGCAGGGTTTGGCCAAGAACGGGGGTCAGCACTTGGGGCTTGGCCACAGGGCTGGAAAAAAGTTGAAGCCCAGCACAAGCCAGATGCAGGAGCAGCACCCCAAAAATTCCTGGGGGAATTGCAGATATTGCAGGGGGCGGGTGGGCAAGCAGCTGGAAACAGAGCTGTGATCACACCTCAGCACAGCAGCACCGCAGTGCTTGGGGTACAGCCATGCCTGGGGCTCTCTGCAGCCCTCCCTTGCTCCACAGATAATTCCTAGGCAGGAAAAGAGGCAGATGGAACTACAGGGGATGGGAAAGGCCAATGCTCCCACAAGGAGATCCCCTTCTCCTTCAGCAGCAGGAAAACATGTTTGCCTACTCTTAAGCTAATATTGAAACCACTGAGCTTTCCCAAACACTGGGTCTGAATTTCCCACTGCACGTGAACTCATCAGCGCTACACATGAAAGAATGTGTTCAGCTACAGCACAGGCTGGTTTTCCTAGGCTGATTTATCTGGATTAGTGGTGTTTTTTCACTAGGTATAGATTTAAAAGTCTATAATGGTGGAATTTTCCCTCCTCTCTGGGCAGATGGGTCCTAACACAGAGTCAAGAAGGGTTTGCAAAGAATTTTGGGTTTTTTTTTAGACAAAAGAGCTCCTGAATCACTTTGTCCCTGACTGAGCATACCTCATATTTCATCTAAATCCTTCCTGAGCTGAGCTGGACCTGCAGCTACATTGCAATTATGCAGGTGTTCAAATGCTTGGCTAAATCATGGCTTTCCTCCTCTCACCATCTCCCAGGGCCTTTTCAAATTATCCCCCAGCCCAGCCATATTTTGAGTCCAGAATGGTGCAAATGGTGCAGATAATGCTGATTTCAGCAAGATCCTCCAAGCTTGGGCTCTCTCTCAGTTTTGTCTTGTGAATGGCATCCCCAGGCAGCTCCTGCATCCCATCTCCACACCAGGTTGCCTTGTTAAGTGTCTGTTTTTAATTTCTCTCAATCAGGAGCTGGGCCCGAGCAATTACGTAGTAACAAGCAATTCATCCAGGGGGAGAGTGTGGATCTAGGTTAATTGGTCTGACAACTGAACCCAATCCTTTCCGGTTTTTCCCAGTTTTCCTTATTTTTCTCTCCTTCTGCACAATCTCTGCAAAGCTCTCAGCCTTGTTAATTAAGGAGGTAGCTTCACCCCAAGGGCTGTTTTGTTCTCCCCTCCCTCCTTCAAACACAAGAATAAAAAAAGCAGCAAGAATTAGCTAGTTTGGGATGAAACAACCACCTCGGAGCAGGACGGAGCCGGCTGGCTCTGACAGGAGTCAGACTGTGTGGAGCTGTTGCTGTTCTCCAGGGCTTTGGGGAAACAATGGTGCGTGGGGAAAGCAGGTGCTGGGCCAGAAACGCTCCTCCAGGCACGTTTGATGTGTTCCACAAGCACACTGCAAAGCAGGACAAGGTGGAAAACAGCAGGGTCCCTAGGGCTGGGTGGGTTCTGGGTTGGAGCTGCAGTGCTGCAAATTTGGGGGGGGCAGGTGAAGAAGGGTTTATGGCTTCTTGGGAACACACAACCCAAAAGGTCTGTGCACTTCTGAAACAGTTTTTGCTATGAAACACTGTTAAAAGCTCCCTCCATGGGGGTCTCTTCCCAGTGACTACACCAGGAAGAGTAGAAATGAAGCCTTGCCCTTTTTTTTGTGGACTCCTTGCAGTCTCTTTTTATGAATTCCCATTATAAAGCTGGGCTCTGCCCATGCTAGGCAGGGTGGGACACTCAGCTCCCTGTTTTCCTGTATCCCTTAGGTGTGGGTAGTCACAGCCCCACTATACAGGAAAAAACTAGAAAATATTCTGTGCCTCCATTTTCATAATCTGAACAGTCATGGGTAACCCAGAGATCAGTTTTGGAGTGAGGAGATGCCAGTGACATTTATAGTCAGACATGTTTCCCTGCAGACAGGTATGTCCTGCAGAGAATAAACTGGCCCTAGTGCAGGGAATCAGTCCCAAAACATCCCCTGTGCTCTGAGGGTGGCTGAGGCTGCCACTGGCATCTGTGCCTATCCCCAGGAGCCACCCAGGAGCACTTTCCCTGGGATAAAAAAGGATGTGCACAAGATGCATAAGCAGGAAGCACAGCTGTGAGACTGCTCTGCTAGACTGGAAAAGGAAAATCTGTTATAAAACAGGCACCCAAGGCATGAGTTTGCTTTTCCAGAGGCTGTGAGAGCCAGAGGGTCTGGGACTGAGAGCAAAGGAGATGCCTGCAAGAGGAGGGGTGATAACACCTGGAAAGCTTCAGAGATTGTTCCTCGGGGCTCATGGAGTCATTACCTGGCATGGCTGTGACTGGGAGGGAGCAGGGCTGGGGCATTGAGCCAGGGGGTTCCCAGCTGGTGCCAAAAGCCTTGTGCAGGTGGGCACAGAAAGGGTAACACAGGCACCAGGGATCCCAGTCCCACCGAGATGGGGAGCTGGCTGAGAGCTGGGACTGGCTCCTGCCCACACCTGGATGCTGCCTTCAGCAGTGATACCATGAAATGCTCTGGGTTGGAACCTTAAAGATCATCCAGCTCCAACCCTGGTGACAGCATTGAGCCTTGCCTGGGTAGCACCAGTGCAGTGTTCAGGTGCTCTGCAGCACCAATTCCGTGCCTTTCCCATCCCTTCTCCTGGGAAGGGCTCAGCCCAGCAGGAGCTGCTCCTCATCCTCACACATTCCCTGGCACTGGCAGCAGGGCCCTCTTGCCTCACTTTTACTAAACAGAAGCCAACTCCCAGCCTCTACAGCTGCTGCCAGTGTATCTCCCAGCTCTTTTGGGATTTTCCCTGAGCCCTCTGGTGTCTTGAAGCCATCCCCAGGGTGACTCATGAGATGGATGTGAAGGCAGCACAGGTGCTGCCCTGCTGAGGTTCCCACTGGGATGGCACGAAGGAAAAATGCCATGGGCACACAGGGGCTCACAGGCTTGATTATAGCTCCATAGACTCTCAAGTGCTCTTACCCAGTACCTGAACTACAGCCCTTCAGTAATTGCTGTTCATGTCCCTCCCCTGGATCTCAGGAAAACAGAACCAGTTCCAGCCCTGGTTACCTGGAGATGCTGAAAGCAGATTCAGGGACACGGGATATTGGACCCAGACACAGCCAAGGCAAGTTCACCTCAAATCTGGCAAGTTAGAGTTTAAAATAACATGTGTTCAGGGTGAGTCTGTTCTGGGAGAGGAGCAGCACTGTTTCATCCCAGGATCATTGCTGGCACCCACCAGCTGAGGAGAACTGGACAGGTGAGGGATAGGGATGAGCTCAGGGAGGCTGTGGGGTGTGCAAGCTCAGCTCCACTGGTCTCTGCCCATGGTGTGGCCTGACACCAGTGCCCTCCCCTATGACGGGTGTTTACAGAGCTGGACAGGATCCCTGGAGCCCTTGTGTCCACGTCCCTCTGGCTGCAGGACACCAGGGTTCTATGAGGTCGTGGTCAGACCCTTCCCCCAGCTGCATCCATGAGCTGGGGACCTCCAGGAAAAAGCCATGAGCTGGGAACCTCCAGGAAAAAGGCATTGGTGGGATGTTGCTGGCAGGTTTGGTGGTTGGTGGGAACAGCAGGCGAGGTGGCCTCGTGCTCGGGGTTGCTGGTCCCGGTGGTGCTCCAAGTGCAGAGTCAGCTGGATTTTGGCAGCTCTGAGCCCTGGCCCCTCACTGCCCACAGTCCTGGCCCAGAGAGGCTGGGAGAAGGTGGCATGCTCACGTCTGAATACAACATGTTCCCCAAGCATGTTTGTTAACATAGTCACAAATAAACATTTTGCAAGATTGTTGCCAAGAGGACGGGCTTAATGTGTGTGGAGCCTTGAAGGACAGGAGAAAGCCAGTGAGCCTATCATGTGGGCTCTGGTCTGGCCTCCCCAGCACTGCTGGGGCAAGGGAAGTTGATTTCTCTCTGGGGAGTGCATTACTCAAGTCCCTGTGCACAAATTGAGAAGCAAATCCCATTAATCCAACCAGGAGTGAAATAATACCATGGTGTTGGGGGAGAATAGAAGGGCAAGCAAAACCCACCAGGAACCACACCAGTCCCCCTGTCCTCCCCACCAGGAGATCTGCCCCCACTCTGCTCCCCAAAATGGGCTCCACCTCCAGGGTGAGCAAAAGAAAGAGGCAAAATCATGTTCCAGCTCTTTTGGGGATTTCAGGCTTTCAGGGGCAGGATGAGCAATCTCAGCCCTGGGAGAGCTGTAGGGTCCCAGGGGGAAGCAGGGCCAGAGCCAAGCAGGGAAAGGAGAAATGCCCTGGGCTGTCAGGGGCCTTCAGCCTGTGATTTTTCCATGGTTATTTTCTATACAGACCCTATAGGTTGCCTAGTTCATCTTCTAACCCACAAGTTGTTCATGTTTTGGCCCATTCCATTCTCTGTCCCATCCAGCTGGAGAGAGAGCAAGTGGTTGGGAGGAGGCTCAGCAGCTGATAGAGGCCATCCCAGCACAATTCCCCATCCTTAGAAGTGTCCAAGGCCAGGTTGGATGGCTCTTGGAGCAACCTGGAATAGCTGAAGGTGTCCCTACCCATGGCAGTGGGTTCCAATGATCTGGTGGTTTTTAAGATCCCTTCCAGCCCAAACCATTCCACGATTCTCTGACTTTCCTGGCTCTTGCAGCTGCCCCTCGGTACCCCCTGCTGCATCGGCTGGTCCCGGTGATCTGCCTCGGGCGGGAGGGATGCAGAGGGCATTGGAGCCTGGGCTGGGATAACTGGGCTGGAAGGAGGGCTGGCACACGGTGCTGAGCGCTGGCTGGCAGCTCCCACACGCGATCACACAGTCCCCTCTAGTGGATATTCCTCTTCCATCCACACGGATGTCCTGCCCACACTGCGCTGGCACCACCGGGCTCCAAAGCCTGGCACCGGCAGTGACCCTGAGGCACCGTCCTGCTCCTCTCCTGAATGTGGGCACGGTGGCAGGAGCAAAGCCCCATCCAGCTGCCTCCAGCTGCTCCGTGGCTTCCTCCGCTCCTTCCCTTCCTGCGTATTTGTGTGATTCATCCTCCCTCGCCCCGTCCCCTGCCCTGCCTTTGTCCCGCACCACCCGCTGCCCTTGCGTCAGGGCTGGCCCCGCTTGGCCCCTGCATTCCTGGCTCTCCCCTCCGCTGGGATTTCACACCGCTCGCAGTTATTTGGGCAGTGGCCAACGTGAGAACGAGCTAATGAGCACCCGCATGGCGACTGCTGACTGCTTCCGAGGATCCAGGGGAGGATCCAGGGGCGAGCATCCCTCTCGCTGCCAGGGCCTGCTACCTTGGTCCAGCTTGGGCTGGGGAGAAGTGGGATGCTTTCAGGTGCGACTGCCCTGAGGGGGGTGGGTGTTTGCACGTTTGTCCAGCAGCTCCTGCCCATGGGAAGGGTGCAAAGGTTCCCACCAGCACCGGCTTTGAGCACTGCCCTGTGCTCAGGGCCAGAGCACTACCATCTCCTTACCCCTCCTCTCTGCCTCTGACTGCTTTGGAAACTGGTTATCACCTGGAATCTGTGTGATATCTGCAATCTGAGGCTTTTCAAGGGGAAAGAAAAAAAAAAAAGCCATAAAGGAAAGCGTGGAAGAACAGACACAGCTGTAAACCTGGAGTTCATCATGCTCCATCAGGATTCCATCCCTCCAACTCTCCCCATCTTCTACTGGAATCGTGACCCTGGTCCCAGTGCCACCATCCAGCAGCCCCAGCTCAGGGCAGAGCTGATGTCAAACCCTCTGCCTCCATCCCTGGGCCAAGGAAGGACGGTGTCTCCTCTGGGGAGCTGGGACCTCCAGGGCAGGGTGAGAGTAGTGGGGATGGAGGAGGAGCTGTGGCCCAACACTTGCTGCCAGGAAGCCCCAAAAAGCAGCCAGAAGGGCAGGGAGGTGCTCGTTGCTAAACCTGGAACAGTTTTACGGGCCCCACAGCAGCATCCTGGGGAGGTGTGCACCCAGTGCAGGTGGTGCTGTTTGAGCTGGCAGCTGAATCACCTTGTCTCCGTGCTGGCCAGGAGTCCCTTGGTGTCCCAGCTCCAGCAGGATCCTGGTAACACCTTGTGTCACATCCTGGAGCCACACCAGTACAAGGAGCACACAATCAGCTTCTGTCCTGTGATTCTGATTTTCCCAGCCCTGCTGGGATGGTCCCACAGTTCTCCCTCCCTGGCTCTGGTCCCATGTGTCCAGCTGGGCTATGGCAGTGCTCACAGCATGCAAGTTTTGGTCATGCACAGGGATTCTCATGGCACAGCCCCACAGTGGGCAGGGGAGTCCACAGACACCTCACAACCTGGGTGTGTGGATGTGGAGCAGCCACCAGTGATGGAAAAGGAATAAAATTCCACAGAGAGCCAGCCCTTGACAGCCCCAGCCCTTTTTATAGCTTCTGCTCTGTGGCCCAACAGGACACAGACTTCACAGCTTTATTTATTATAAAAGATCTTTAGGAATTTGAACTCCACCCAAAACCACCCCTTGGCTTTATTTCTGCCCACAGGGTGATGGCACTGCCAGGGCAGCAGGGCTGGTTCCAGGTTTTCTGGACAAGGTGATATTCCCAAAACTGGAGGTGAAACTCCCCTATCCCCACACAGAGCCACGGCTGGGAAACTTCAAACCCCAAACTCCATTTCTAGGCAGCTGGATGCCAAACAACCCAGTGTTTATTGCAGTGCTCCTCATTTGCCTCGGGTTTATTAGATGTACATTCAAAAATAAAAGCTCTGTGTATCTCAGCTGGACACAGACAGGCTTGAATGACGAACGAGCCGATCACCTCCCGGTCCCGAGTGTGGGAGCAAAGAGTCCAGCTACCAGCTCAGGATCTCTGTGCATGGAGTTGGAGCCTCAGGCATGAGAAACTCCAGCTCTGCTTTCAAGTATAGTTGGTGTGAAGCCACATGGTCTCTCTGGCATCACATCTCACCACAGGGAAAAATCCTGCTGGCCCCAGAAAGCCACATCCCTCAGGTCTGCCCCAGCCTTGGGGGAAGATGACAGGATTGGGCAGCTGCTGGAGCAAAGTGCCAGCTTGTTTTGGCTCAATGAGCAGGGAGAAGGCTCTGGGGAGCTTGGGCAGCTTATATATACATGGTACCATTAGAAAAAAATCAGCTTGGACCCCATGAAGTTACCCTGGCTGCACAGAGGGGCCAACAGCCGGTGGAGGTCTGGTGGAGCCAAGGGGTTCCTGATGTTCAGCAGCTGCAGCAGCTGCCCATGGTGCTCCCACGCTGTCCCAGTTCCCAGCTTGCAAACCCTCCAGCCAAGGCAGCTCTTGGCCAGAAGGCTGCACCTCAGGCAGCTGGATGTCCCAAATAGACCCCTCCAAACCAAACCCACCACCCAGAGCAGCACACAGTGGTTTAAACAGGAAAGAAAAATAAAAAAAAAAAAAAAGAAAGAAAAAAGCATGCTTGTGGTATGTAAGTCCCACTGCCTTGGATCAACCATGCTGACTTTGTAAATTCCCATCCCAAGAAACAGGGCAAGCCCCAAGTTGACACAGGCCCCATCCCTGGCCCTGCAACACCCAGGGAAGGCACAAGTTCCAAAGCACCAACTTCAGAACCCCTCCAGGTCCTGGATACAGGAGGGGTCTGGCTGCCTCTGCTGAATTCCATTATTTGTTGGTTGTGTAGCTTTACGTTCATGGACTTTTGTTGATGTGGGCTCACAGGAGAGGGGAGAGACAAACCACAGGTGTGAGTATGGAGTGCAGGGTGGCAAACCCCAGCCAAACCCTGGCTGCCACCCCTGCCTGTGGGGCTATGTGTCCAAGTGGGGAATTTTACTGCTGCAGCCAGCAAGTCCTTGGGCCAGGAGGGCAGTGGGATCCTGGACAGCGTGGGGACACATGGCAGCAGGGTGTGATAGCCTCTATGGTGTCAGCAGTGACACAGCCAGCTCATCCCTGGGGCTTTGCCTGGGCTGGGCCAGCACCAGCTCCCACTCGGGACAGCCGGGCTGTGGCTGCCCTGTGGCAGTCCCACAGGCAGGGAGGGGATGCCAGGCTCTCCCAGCAGCTGGGATATCTCTCTGAGGCCAGGAGCAGCAGCAGCAGCTGTTTTCTCATGCCAGACAGGTCACTGAAGTTCAAGGCTGGACTGGTGTGGGCTTGGTGAAGCAAAAATGAGACAAACAAGGCAGGAAGGGGCTGTGGGCACAGCTATGCCAGGAACATCCCCCTTGGAGCTGCCCCTCGGTCTAAACCCTCACTTTTTGGTGGCCAACTGCAGCTTCCCAGCAGCACTGGATGCTCCCAGAGCTGAGCAGCCCCAGCACTGTACCCTGGCAGAGGTGGCTGGTACAGCTGCGTGTGCTGTGAGCCCTTTGCACCAGCCAGGCACTGAACACCTCTCTGCAGGGGCCCAGAGCCAGGGCAGTGGGGCTGGAAGCACACTCTGTCCCCAGACATCCAGAGCTGGGACCATGGTGGAGCTGCAGAACAAACTACCCTGTGATGCAGCTCGTGGGCACCTCTCATGGGCTGCCATGCTGCTTTTGTCCAGGGTAGAGTTAATTTTTTTCACAGTGGCTTGTATGGGGCTATATTTTGTGTGAAGAAAATTAACTCTACCCTGGCTGAAACCAGCTCCCCAAGCCTTTAGAAGCAACATCCCCCCAACATCTTCCCTTGCAGTATGTGAGAACTGCAGACAGCATCCATGGATGTGTTTGTGACAATCCTCCACCAACAAAACCCCAGTGCAGGCAGCCTGGACAAAACCTGCCTGCTCTCCCTGCCCTTCCAGCCACCCCTCTCCCCAGATCCAGGCACTGCCAGTGGGAAGGACCTCCTGAGGCAGATCCTTGGAATGAAGCCTTGCAAGGACTAAACAAACCAGACACATGATCCCTGACCATGACGCAGAGGGAGGATGGAGAGCTGGTCTGTGCCATGCAGTGCACCCAGGCAAGGGCAGTGACACGCTGAGGGTGACCTTGTCCATCAGAAACGCTGGGCTGGCCCTGTGGGAGGTGCAGATGCAGCACAAAGACCCCAGGAGCCAGTGGGAAATGTCCTCCAGCCAGGCTGTCAGGTCCACAGGCACAATCCTGCTGTTGCTCCCTTGTGGCAGGGATGGGCTGGGATCTGTTTTTCAAGTCCAGGTGACTCTGGTGCTTCAGCTCACCCTCCTCCTCCTCTCTGCAGCAGAGACAGCATCTGTCTGTCTGTCCATCCATGTTTCTGGCCTTCAGCAGGACTCCACACGGACACAGGCAGGTGGCTGCAGCCCTGGGTGGCTGTGGGGGCCGGTGTTTAGGTGGCCTGGCCGGGTGGGAGGCGTTTGCTGTCCAGAATGGCCTTCCAGTCATCAGACCAGGAGTGCAGCCGGCGGCTGGGGGGCTTCAGCTGCAGGTGCTTGTTGTGGCAGGCAGTGAAGAGCACGTGCTCCCAGGTGGGGTTCTGCTCTGCCCCTGCAAAGAAAAGAAGGTCAGTGGTCTGGAGAACTCTGAAGTTGATTTTACCCCAACATGAAGACCCCAAAGTTACAAAACCCAAACAGCATGGAAAGACCAACACCCATCCCTGGCTGCCTCCTTCACCCCTCAGCTCTTACCTGTTATATCAGGTCTGTCGTCTATAAGCAGATCAGCAGAAACCACCGTCTTATCTCGTGTCAAAACAATCTGCTCAAGAAATTCAGGGCCAAAGTGCTTCTCCACCCAGGCATACTGGAAGGCAAGAGATGGCTGGTGAGCTCAGGGAAGGCTGATGGATGGGGCAGAGGGTGCTTGGTGGAGTGGAAGCAGCCCTGGCCCCCACACAAGGAGGATATCTCTCTTAATAAGTTCATTAGTGGGATGGATTTGGATGCTGCTGGAGTAAAAGTTCTTTGAAAGCCAAGCAGCTTTTGATGTCATGATGAAAGACTAAGACCAAGAGCCTCAGTGCATGCAAATGGATGGAACAGGTAAATTTTACAGCCAGGAGTCAGACACCTTCCACTGGGCAGCGTGGATGGGAGGGGGAGCTGAGATTTGGGCCTGCTCACCTTCTCGTAAGGGCAGTACCGGTACTTCTTGATTGGGCTTGTGCAGATGAACACGTCAGTGCTGCCACGAGGAGAAAAACAGGGCCAGAGTGTCATTCTGGGCCAGAGCAGCAAGCAGCCCAGAGCCAACCCCCCACCACACAAAGATCAAACAGATTTAAGACATTAATCCCCCATCTCACAAAATCCCACAGCACAATCGTGTTCGCCTTTTCACAGCCTTTGCTGGGAGCAGAGAGCTGAAGCAAAAATGTTCTAGGTGACTGCTCCCTCTCTCCCCTCCCTTCCCTGATGGCTTGGAGATATTTATTTTTAATGCTGTTATTGTACCAGCACTTCTGCCAAGAGGTGGATGTGAAGCCGCAGCTGCTCCTCTGTCCATCCCCACACACCATGGGCAGGTTCATACTCACTCTGCCAAATTTGCCATTTGCTTCACAGCTTCCACCGCCCCAGGGAGAGGGTCCAGCTCAATGAAGAAGTTCTTGGATTCCCAGATGCTGATGGCTTTCTCCTGTGAGGAAAAGCAAGCAGTTACTGCACTTCTTGGAATTTTTCCTGTGTGTGCGTTCTCCTCACCCTTTGCTAGGACAGAGGATGGGGCAGGGAGAACAGTGGGAGGACCAGATCTGGTCCCCTCCTGCTCACCCCCCTTGTCTCTGTGGGTGCCTCTGCTACCCACCTGGCAACCTGCACCCAGCCCATACAATTCAGATTGGAGATGCTCTGGAACAGGCTCAGTTTTGTCTCTGCAGCCCCAGACACAGAGCAGCACGTTCCTGTGAGGCCAAACACCAGAGATTATCCAGATCCAAAGCAAACCCATCCAAAGGGATGGATCCATGTGGATCCAGCTAACGTGGCCTAGTGGCCCTGCTCTACCATGATGCTGTTCAGGCACAGATACTGTCTGGCCTATTTGTCTCCATGAGATCACTTAAAATAGCAGCCAGGCTGCTCTCCCAGGAGAAAGTGCATTACAGGATGAACCACATGTCACAATGAATGCAGATGCTCTTCCTCAGGGATGCCTGGACAAGGACTAGCAGGCAAATAGAGTATCTCCAGGCAAGGATTTGAAACACAACATCCAGGACAGCAGCCTGGCCATACTGGTATGGTACAGGGAGAACAGAGAGGAGACCACAGGGAGCAAAACCTTGGGGTGAGAGCAGAGTCCAGGAGCTGCCTGCAAAGAGTCCAGCACAGCTCTAAGCCCCTGCTCTGCCTCAAACAGGTTAACAGCTTGTCAGGTGCCAAGGAAAGTAATAATTTTGCACAAACACCATGTCCTAAGGGAGGAGAGCTGGGAAGAAGCAGAAGCAGCCCAGCCCCAGAGTTGTGATGCAGCTGAGGAGCTGCAGATGCAGAAATGCCTCCAGGCTCCATGGCAAGAATAACCAGTGTAAAAGTTTGCCACATTCAAACATTCAAACTCCAGTTGCTCTGTCTAAGACTGGGGAGTAGTGATGTTTTAAGATGTTGTCTGTAGTTGCACGAGAGACACCTGAGAGATGGAGGCTCATGCAGCAGAGCACTTCAAACTGCACTTAAGTGTTTTCTTATAGCAGCACTTCCGCAGCTATCCCGCTTCCAATTATGTCAAAATGCATTTTGCAATCAAGCTTGAGGAGGGAAGAGCTAAGCTCAACTTGAGGAAAATGCCCAGAGAACACTCCCAGAGCCAGAAAAATTCCCTGTGGCAACACAACCAGCATGCTACCCAGCAGATGGAAAAATCCCCTGGGCTGGGAATCCCACCAGGTGCCAGGACAGAACCTCAATCCCCATAAGGAATTTCCCTGCTTGTCCAGGGCTCTCCATTCTTCCTGTGTGCTCAGTGCATTGCTGAACTTTCTCCCTTTCAGAGGTGGGACCTGCAGCTCATTGGACTCTTTGGCTCCTATTTTCTGGTCCCTGAAGCAGGTCAGTGGTGCTCTCTGGTCAGAGACTGGAATGGCTCAACTGAAGCCATAGAGCAGCACCCACTCACTTTAGCCCTGCCCTGAAACCACAGGGAAAACCAGAACTGCCCTGAGGTCATTCTGTGCAAGTTTTGCTGCTTGTTCAGCCTGAGGTTTTGGTGGTTTTACATGATCACAGCAGACACGAGATGAGCTCACTTCATTTAACACATCCAAAGTAGTTACGATCAAGAAAGAAAAAAATTGTTATCGTGTGTTACCCCTGCCAAACTTTGAGCAGCTGCTTTACTGCAAGAATGATGTCCTACACTTCCCTTTCACCATTCCCAGCCAGAAACAATGCTTTATTCCTTCAATTCATCAAGTTGTTTAGGACTTTGCTCATGGCAAAGCCCTGGACCTTATTCCCACTCCTTTCCCTGTAACCACCATACTCCTAACAAGAGGAACACTTTTATTTGCCATAACACATTTCAGCCAGTGCAACTGCAGTCCATGGATGAGACACAAAAATCCATTGGGATGGGAAACTTGTAGAGGCAGAAAACAACTCTGCAGCAGTCAGCCTGTTGCTGAATGATAAATTACAATGGAGAGACAGCTTCTGCTTTTAAGCTTTAATTATTAAACTGAATATAATAATTTCTGGCATGGGAGGGCTTAGGTTGTTTTAATTTTAAGTAAGCCCTCAAATGAAGCATCAATTGCATGGTTTGTTCTGAACTGCTCTGCTGCAGCCCACCCCTCATATTGCTCTTTGGGAGAAAAATAATCCATCTAGGAATGGTACCAATCCATGTGGCCAAATCAGTGCTAGAAAAACACAGCTATATAAGCTGGGATATTTCAAGACAGATGTTTTGAAATACCCCCTTTCCTTGCATCTGTCTCTGTCCAAGCATGCAGAGGAAAAGCCCACTAGGCTATCTGATCAGCCTGGTCTAGTGGAAAATATCCCTCCCCATGGCAGGGGGTTGGAATGAGATGGTCTTTAAGGTCCTTATCAACCCAACCCATTCCAGGATTCTAAGAAAAACACAGATGTGCACAAGAAAAGGTGGGTTTCTGGGGACAGATGCACTGGTGGAAGCCCTCCTGTGTTCCTGTGCTTTCATGGAAGCTTTTTGGTGGTCCCCACAGCCCTCCCCAGCGCTGCCCCCATGACCTGGGGGTCACAGGGTCCCTGAGGGCCAAGCTCTGGCCAAAGCAAGCCCATGCATGGAGCTGGGGGAAGCACAACTCACACTCAGCTCGGGTCCCAGGCGCCCGTACTGCTCCGACACCCAGAAGCCCCTCCGGTCCTCCAGGGCAATGTAGGGCTTGTCGGGGTACCTGGCCCTGAATTTCTTGAGGAAGCCTCCCTCGAAGTCAGCCAGCACCCCGTCCATGTCCACCAGCACCCGCAGAGCCCTGCGGGACCCCACTGCGGGGCCGAGCCCCCTGCCCAGCCCGGCCAAGGGGCTGCAGCGCCGGGGCCGCAGGTGCAGGAAGCAGCTCAGCAAAATCATTGTCGAGAGCAGGGGAGATGGGGGACTCCGGGGCAGCAAATAGGGGATTTGGGGAAGGGGGCTCAGGGGAGGGAATAGGAGGCTCAGGAAAGCAGGTTCAGGGCAGGGGATAGGGATATGGGGCAGGGAATGGGGGCTCAAGGAAAGGGATGGGGGGCTCAGAGTAGGGAGCTCAGGGAAGGGGATGGAAGCTTGGGACAGGGAATGGGGGCTCGAGGAATGGGATAGGGGCTCAAGGAAGGGACTGGGGAGCTTGAGGTAGGGGATGGGGCTTGGAGCAGGGGATGGGGCCTCGAGGAAGCAGATGGAAGGATTGGGGAAAGGGACAGGGGGCTCAGAGCAGGGGCTAGAAGGGCTCTCCAAGCAAAGAAGGGAGTCTCTATTTCAAGCACGCACCGAGCCAGCGGGCAGCCCTGTCAAGCGCATCCCTTTGCAGCAGAAAGAAGGAGCGGCAGGGGGGTGCAAGAGGGGGAGCAGAGGGGCTGCCGGGGGGCGCGGGGGGGATGCAAAGGCTCGTCCTGGCCCCCAGCGCGTCCTCCCCCTGCCCGCCCCATCCCTTCCCGGCAGCGAGCGCGGAGCGGCGGCGGGAAGGCAGCGGGAGGGCAGCGGGGGCAGCGGGGCCGGAGCCCGGCGCGGAGCTCGCCCCGACCCGGCAGTGCAAAGCCCAGTTCCTCTTCCCGGTGCCTGCCGAGCCCGGAGCGCCGGCACCGCCTTAAAGCGGCACAAGCGCCCTGCGACAGCGCCGCGGCTCCGCGCCGCCCGCCCGCCTTAAGGCTGCCCCAGCCCCGCTGCCCTTCCCCTGCCTCCTTCCCTGCCTCAGTTTCCCTCGCTGTCAGTCTTTGGGATACCCGGTCCCCCCGCCCGTTCCATCCCCAAGCCCGGCCCTGCCTGCAGAGGTGGTGGGTGTATCTGGTGGCATTCGTACGATGGTGATTTATTGCGTGAAATGCGCTCGTTTCTGACAGTTCTTGCGCCGTGTGATAACTCTGTCCCCACGAGTGACAGGAACCCTTAAAAGCCAATCCCCGGACCCCAAAGAAGCACCAAGAAGGGCTCGATGTTCTGACCAGAGACACCAAAGATGTGTTCAAAAACACTTTGGGGGTTAAAACTGATGAAAAAGAGGGAGTTCTCCAAGTGATACTGACAGGATTAGGCAACCTCTGAGCTGGGAAATTAAAAAACTTTGCTCGACAGCAATAATAAGGTTCCAAAGTATTTAATTTTTCAAGTCCGGAATGTTTTCAAGTGGAATGTATTGCCCTTGTTTCACAGAGAGGGCAAATTTGCTGTTGGGATGGGGTGACCTGGGGAAGGTCACGGAGGGAAGGAAGGAAGAAGTGGCTGGACACGATGGTGATCTCAGCTGAGGCTGGGAGGAGAATGTGTCAAGTTCAGGTCTGTGTTGTGCTTTCACTTACACCGCAGGCATTTTGCTTCCTGCAAGGAATGGGATTTCAACACAGCTGGATGTTCCTGACTAAGCAGGGAGGGAATACATGCAAATTTATGGCTCCCCAGGGCAGTGGTCAGGGCACCAAGCCTGACACAGTTGAAGGAGCATTTGGATAATGCTTTCAGGCACAGGGTGGGATTTCGGGCTTGTCCCGTGCAGGGCCAGGGGTTGGACTGGATGATCCATGGGGGGTCCCTTCCAGCTCTGGATATTTTATGATTCTGTGATCTCTGCTCAGGCTTCCATCATCTTCATGGATACTGAACACACTGCTTCAGCTCCCGAGGGATGGAAAATACAGATCCATGTATTAACCTGAGGGATTCAAATCCCATTCCCTGATACCAGAGCAAGCATTCCAGGCAATCAGACGACAGCCACCACACTGAGTCCCCGTCAGAGGGGACAAAAGGGATTAAACTTCTGCTGGTGCAGTGCAGCCATTCGTGTGGGCTTCAGCCCCCGCCCCGCGCCGGCCACCCGTGTCGGGGAGGGCCCGGTGTCACGGATGGCCGAGTATCGCAGGAGTCCCCATGTCGCAGGGGTCCCCTATCACACGGGCCCGCATGTCACGAGGGCCCGGTGTCGCGGGGGTCCCCGGCGGCGCGGAGTGGTGACGCGCCATGACGTCACCACCGCCCCCCCCTCCGGCGCTGCTGAGTCACGGCCCCTCCCGCGCCCCTGACGCGGGGTCGGCGGTTGCCATAGCGACCGCGCTTCTCGCGAGAGGCGGCGGAAGTGGCGCGCGGGCGGAGGGCGTTGCGCGGCTCCCGCGGCGGCCGCTCATTGGCGGGCGGCGGGCGGCGGCTCCCGGCGCGCGCCGCTCCCCCGCCCCGCCCCTCAGCGCGCGCGGCCGCGGCGCGAGCCGCCAAGATGGCGTCGGCCCTGGAGCAGTTCGTCAACAGCGTCCGGCAGCTCTCGGCCCAGGGTGAGGGGAACGGGGCCGGCCGGGGGCACCGGGAGGACGGGGCGGGCCCGCGGGGCCGAGGGAGGACGGCGGAGACCGAAGGAGGTCGTCAAACCGCGCGGGTGTCGGGGCGGCGGGCCGGGGCCTGCCCGCTCGCACGGCGCTCCGTCAGGCGCGGGTCCGGGGTGCTGCAGCCCCGGGGTGAATTCGGGGCAGCTCCGAAGGGATCCCGGCGGTGTGACAGGGCCATAGGGGCCAGTGGTACTCTCACGGAGCTCCGTGCTTTTCCCAGGGAGTGGTTTTGGTAGTGGAACCCGCACCGGTGATCTGCCAAAATCTGAGCCTTTAAAAAAGGGGGAGGAGCGAGCATCGCTAAGGCTTTAACTGGGATTGTGTGGCCCAGCCTGTCACCTCCGTAATAAACGGGCAGGTTATGATAAGTGTGGTTTAAACTATATTTCTGAATTGTCCAAGTGTCCGTGCACTACATTTCCAAGCAGAGCCTGAACAGAGTCCCGCCCCACCACTGTGTGACAGATCTGAGACTAACCACGTGTCCACAAAGGGTTTTAATCACCACAGTTAGAATTCCTTAGTTATACTGCCAAACTTCTAATTTTACTGTGTGTGGGCGCAGCGTTTCCTGGTTCTTGAACTTTCTCTCTGTGTTGATGCTCTGTGAGATGTGTTCTGACTGGTCTCTGCCTGGGATGCTTCCTCCCAGAAACTGATGAAAAATTTATTTTTCCCACCATGGCTCCAGGTTTTATCTCTGACAGTTCTTGGGTTGAGCTCCAGCTTTCTCTTACTCTGGTTTTGCTTAATAGATACCGAGTATTTCTACTTCAGAGACAATTTATACCAGCAAGGTGTGAGTACAAACCAGATGGAAGATGGATCTTTGTTCTCCTGTAGTTGAGCTGGAGAACTTTCTATCACAGAGTTTTGGGGATGCAGAAAGCTCAAGGGGAGACTGGTTGGCTTTGTGGAACTTCTCCCATTACGGGTGAGCCAGGGAAATGTTCTCTCTGAGAAGGTCTCCATGGACCTGTTGGAGCAAGTCCAGATGAGGCCACCAAGATCATTGGATGGATGGAGATATGAGGAAAGGCTGAGAAAATCTGCATTGTTCAGCCTGGAAAAGAGAAGTCTCCAGGAGGGCCTAATTGTGGCATTCCAGTATCTGGATGGGGCTACAGGGAAGATGAGGATTTATAAGGGCCTGGAGGGACAGGAAAGGGGGAATGGCCACCATAATAACAAAAGAGTAGGGTTAGATTGGATATTAGGAAAGAATTCTTCCCTGTGAGGGTGGGGAGACCCTGGCGTAGAATTCCCAGAGAAGCTGTGGCTGTCCCTGGATCCCTGGAAATGTCCAAGGCTAGGCTGGACAGGGCTTGGAGCAACCTGGGATAGTGGGAGGTATCCCTGTCCATGGCTGAGGTTTGGGATGAGAGGAACTTTGGAGTCCCTTCCAATCCAAGCCATTCTGGGATTCTGTGAGAGTAAATCCAGAGCCAGACAGGCTCAGGATGTGAGAGCACTCGGGAGCAATGTGTGTACTTGTGGTGGTTTCTGACTGTCATTTGGCCTCTTGGGAGGTGACTGGAAGGGACATTTAGTTGGACCTGGTACTGGAATTTCTGCTTAGACTGTAAGTTGTTGGGTGTATGTGTGTGTAGAAGGTTAGATCGCAGAATCCCAGAATGGTTTGGGTTGGAAGAAACCTCAAAGGCCATCTCTTTCCAACCCTTTCCATGGACAGGGACATCCTCCACTAGACCAGTTTGCTCAGAGTCTGTTTGGGGTTTGTATTTCTTTTTGTTTGTTTTTTTAGGGAATGCTAAGTGATACAACTGTAGAAGGGGTGTTTTTCTGGAATAGGGAGGACACCAGAACTAGAGGTTTTCAGTGCCTGAGCACCATTATCAAAACACAGAGGGTTTTACAAGCCCCATTCCTTCCCATGCTTTTTTTTATTCCATATGGAGGGGAGTGGTTTTGGAGGCAAGTGTCTGGGCTCTGGTCCCCCATTTGGAACTTCTGATCCCTCTGTCACTTCTAGTAACATTGCATTGCTAAAACTTCCCAGCTTTTTCATTCTCAAAGGAAAAAGGCAGAGACCTGAGGGTAATGTAAATCTCTCTGAATGGAGGCACTATTCCTTGTTTTATGGAGACTTTTGTTAAGGGTGAGAGGACCTCTGTTTTTTCTCTCTAATCTGCAAGGATTGAACATTGAAACAATACTCTGCTTGAAACAATACTCTGCTTGAAACAATACTCTGCTTCAGAAGGACGTTGAATTCATTCAATTAATTGTGGGGGAGGAAGAGTTTGAAAGCAGTTCATGGGAATGGATCTGCTTTCTTTATAAGAATTTTGGGGCTTACCATACCTTCCTCATTCAAAGTAGTTACTTTTCATGCCATGTTCATAGCTCACAACATATAGAATAGCATTGTAGCTTTAATTATACAAAGTAAACTTAAGGACAGGTTTTTAAATACTTTTGTTGTAGGTACTTAGTTGTAAATTTAATGTCTACTTCAAAAGAATACTTGAGTGCTTGAGGACCAGCAAGCAACAAGCTTGGTATTTGTTTTATTAAAAAAACCAAACAGGAGGTGGATAGAAAATTAATGCCTGTGTTATTAAAGAAAATTAAAACTTCTAGTAATACTATTATCTCCTGAGGTTACATGGGGAAGCAGGCTATAATGAAGTGTAGGAAAGGTCGAATGTTCTCTAATTAGGCTTTGACAACAATGCCTTTTGTTTTTCAGGGCAAATGACCCAGCTTTGTGAACTGATCAATAAAAGTGGAGAGCTGCTAGCAAAAAATCTTTCTCATCTGGATACAGTGCTTGGTGCCCTGGATGTACAGGAACACTCACTAGGTGTTCTTGCTGTCTTGTAAGTGTTGCTTGGTTTTAATTAAATCTTAAAACTTCAGGCAATGAGCTGAACTATCAGCCAAGCAAATCTGGCACTGGCACAAGTAGCCCAGAGAAGCTGTGGCTGTCCCTGGATCCCTGGAAGTGTCCAAGGCCAGGCTGGACAGGGCTTGGAGCAACCTGGGACAGTGGAAAGTGTCCCTGCCCATGGCAGGGATTGGAACTGGATGGGCTTTAAGCTCCCTTCCAACCCAAACCATTCTGGGATTCTGTGATAGGTGTTTTTCCATATGTGTTCAGCAAAAAGATAGAGAATGAGCTTTAAAAACTTTATTTTCAGGGCATTAATACATTGAACTGTAAGCATGGAGCAAGATGTTTTTTTCCAGTAAAAAACAGGCTTTTATCGTGGGTCTTGTGTGTTTGTCTTTAGACAGCTCTGAGGCTTTTGCTGCTGTCTGGAGTTTAAGATAAAGCTTGAGTTGCCTTGGGGGTGCTGGCCTAAAGTAGATATTTAGTCTTGAAGTTCAAGCTGGCTATATCTGACTTCAAGTGAACTATCTGCAGGTTCCACTGCTATTTTTAAATTATCTTTTAAGGGAAAGATCAGAATTCTAGTACTTGTTCTATTACTCTTTTGAAACAAAATACTGATAATACTGAAAGTGCTCTTTGCCATTGTAGTTTGCACTAAATTGAAAATTATGTTGTTCACAGAAAGGTGTTTTCAGGTGTTGTTGTGCAGCTACGGGGGAAATCCTGTGCCATGTCTCATAAGCACTTTGGATTTGTTTGCAAGCACCTACATGCAGAGACTTAGCAATGAAAATGAATCTTTTGTATGAATCTCCAAGCAATAAATGCTAAACCTTTTGTTTCTTTATTTCAGGTTTGTGAAGTTTTCTATGCCCAGCATCCCTGACTTCGAAACGTTATTCTCACAGGTGCAGCTTTTTATCAGCACTTGCAATGGAGAACACATTAGATATGCAACAGACACTTGTAAGTTAAGCCTAATTGCAGACTTGATATATTTTTGGATAGTTTGGTAATACTGATTTTTCACTGAGGTGGTTTTTTTTGTTTGTTTTTTACTGTGTTTAGTTGCTGGCCTGTGCCACCAGTTAACAAATGCCCTTGTGGAGAGAAAACAGGTGAGCAAGTATCATCTAGTACAAATAAACTACTCCATACCCAAGGCTTAAAGGGGGTGTTACCAGCCTCTTACTCCGTATTTGCCACTAACTTCACACCAAGTGTTTCTGTGCAGCTCTTTTGTTTAAAGTTTACTGAAAGGTAATGAACAAAACTCAAAATTCTAAGATTTCTCTAAGGAAAACCTAAGGAAGATAATTTTGGGGGGAGAAAAGTTACCTAAAAACATGTTCTCCCACACAAAATTGAGATCTCTGGTACCAAGAATGTTCTTCAGACGATGTGTGCATGAGTAGAGGAGAGAGCTACAAGGGTTATTAACACTGATGAGTCAGTGATTTTAGTTTCAGTGTTATTCTCACTGGTGTTATATAATGTTCTTAATGGAATGCCTTAAAATGTGCAGGAAACTTGATTAAGAAATATTTGACCAGTGGTTTTGTTGCTAAAATCCTGACTTTTCCAGGCCAGTTTGGTGAAGTCTAGCCTGAGGCAGACCAGATTTGATCTCTACTTCTAAGTGGACTGAAGTGAGAACCTTGTCTTTAGTATTTGTTGGGAGTTTAAGTGCAGTCAAGGAAGGTTTTCTTATCGATACAGATTACTGTATTCCTGGTGAGATCAGCTTTGTGGAGCAGAATTGATGACTTTATCAGAAGTTCTATAGCCAAGGTTAACTTTATTTTCCAAGACACTGCAATATCCTACAAGAAGGGAACCTCAAGTTAACTATTACTTAATGGAACCTGTCAATTAGTGTTATTTTTCATTTGTAAGTGTCAACATAAGATCCAATGTGCTGCCATCTATGAGAAATTATCTGAAAGAGATGTAATTTCTGACAGCCCCTGCGAGGAATTAGCATTCTCAGACAAGCCATAGACAAGATGCAGATGAACACAAACCAGCTGACCTCAATACATGCAGATCTCTGCCAGGTAAGGGGATCAGAAGGGTTTTTTGTGAGGAAAAAAACTTATAAAATTCCTATATACCTTCAAGGAAATGCATGTTCACATATTGTAGTGTGAGAATGGATTTTCAACTGGATTTTTGTTTGGCTTGTTTTTTTTCTAGTAGTAAATAATATGATACACTGAAATGAAATCTAAATGTGATATACAGATAAATTACTAATTTAAAGTGTTCAGTGCATGTCCTCAGATCTTTGATTTTGTTGATGACTTCAGAAATTCCTTTGACATCCCTTCTGAACTTATCTTGGGTAGTATCAGTGTAATATCCAGCTACTGTCTGCTCAAGTCTGACAAAAGACATTTGTCTCGGTGTCTTTGGCCTGGATTTGTATTTCTGTCTCATTCTTGGCTCCTGGGATTAAGGGTCAGGCAGGAATGTTTAGAGCAATATTTAGTGCTGCCAGCACAGTAGTCTGGCAGTCCTGGAGCTCTGTCAGAGTTTATTTTCTTTAGAAATCTGATAATTTTATAACAGTTCATAGTCTGTGTTAAAGATTTTCAACCTGTGTTACTCTACTACTGACATGCTTTGTTTTTTAACTCAGGGGATAGTGATATTTATGCAGTAGTACTAATTAATTTCGTTTCAATTCCTTCTCATGGAAACTTGAATGGAAATTGCTAATTTATGAAAACTTGATTTATTTTCTTGTAGCTCTGTTTGTTAGCAAAATGCTTTAAACCTGCCCTCCCGTATCTAGATGTGGACATGATGGATATTTGTAAAGAGAATGGGGCATATGATGCGAAGCACTTTTTATGTTACTACTACTATGGTGGGATGATATACACTGGGCTAAAGAACTTTGAAAGAGCACTCTACTTTTATGAACAGGTAACTTGAAATGAAATTATGAAGTGTGACCTCTGGAAAGGCAAAAGTAGATTTGTAACAGTGCTGAGAAAACACTGCACCTTTGAACTGGCACAAGCAAACTGTCTTTGGAGGTGTTTTCCTTTAAGAAAGTCTCTCACAGCCTCTTTGCACCAGAAAGCTGTGCAGTTCAAAGGGTGATGTTAAATTTATCTCACTATAAATATTTTTCAGCTGCCTGCTTAAAACTGCAGCACAGAAACAGGTCGCAGGCTGACACACGGTTGTGTGTCCTTAAAAAGTAGTCCAGTGGTTTTGCCAAGGCCTTTGCTACTTAAAAGAGAGGAGTTTTGCTTCTTCAAGGCTGTTATAATATTTGCTGGTTTTGCTTTATCTGGGAAGGAAATGAAAATAGTAAAATTGGGAAAACTTTGTATATGAGGGAAGTGCTGTGAAATGTGCAAAACAAATTGGTGTAACATTTTTCTTTTTTGTAAACTAGGGTCAGCTCATGAATAGTTCCAGTATCATAGTGAACTAAAATCCCTTTTCCATATTCTGCAGACCTCTGATAATGTAATAGCTTTATAAAACCTCTTTGAGGATCTGTGTGAATCTGGGTTCACAAGTAGATAGAGGTGATTTCTGGTACAACTTTAGATATATTCCAAAGAAGGAAGTTTTCATTTTATCTGAGCAGGTCTATTTTAAGACAGGCACCACTCTAATGTGATATGTTTTGAGTAGCTTGTATAAAGTCTCCCTTTTTTTTGCATAAGTCTGGATAATTAATTTTGACAGAAGTTAGTTAAGCTTCAGCGCTCAAAGGAGAATTTCATATGTCACTGTATTCTTTCTCCATGCAGCTTGAAATTGAGTTTCTTGCTCATGCAGTAGCTACCAGGATCTACCAGTAAGCAGACTAAATTTCTGTTCCATTTCTTTCTCTCTTGTTTAGGCAATAACTACTCCAGCAATGGCAGTCAGTCATATTATGTTGGAATCATATAAAAAGTATATTCTAGTTTCTTTGATACTACTTGGTAAAGTTCAGCAGCTACCAAAATACACTTCCCAGATAGTTGGTAGATTCATTAAGGTAAGTATTGCAAATGCATCTAAATAATAGATCAACAAATCTGAATTTGTAAATGTGTAACAGTGGAAGGTGTCCCTGTCCATGGCAGGGATTTGGAGTGAGGTGAACTTGAAGGTCCCTTCCAACCCAAACCATTCTATGATTGTATGATGTCAGTGATACAGGTTTTTAAAATTTGGGAAAATATTGGTGTTGAATAGTGCTAATCAATATTCCTTTGGCTGATACTGCACATTCCTTTATAGCTTTTTATGTTAAAATTTAAAAAATACTCAGATTTCAATTGGCTTTCCAGACGCAGTGCCATTATGAGAAGATTTGACCTGTTAACCTCATCTGATTGAAGCACAAAATGTTAAACAGTTTATTCCCAAACCCAATCTTTTTAAAGAATAAAAGCTTCTGAAAAAACTGTGAGTTTGCAGTCTGTAAGCATTTAGATTATGAGGTATAGGGTGGGAGACAAAACTGAAATTGAGAGAGTTCTGATCCTAAGTAACACATTTCTAAAAGTTAGTTCTTTTTAACACTGAGCTTGTTGATTTGTGACCAAAATTCTAGAGAGTTCCAAAATTCTTCTAACTTCAGAATCTAACAAACAAGCTGAAAACTTTAAGGTAGTTTAGGTGAACTTGTTTCACCCTCTGCTGTCGATGCTGTGACCCAGTGTGGTCAAGGATGGATGTCTTAGAGGACAGAACAAATATAATGATGGGAAGTTACTGGCAATGCTTATTCAAACTCAGCTGGTCACTTGAGAGAGTTTTTTCACACTGCTGTAAGTAAAATTGTCACACAGATGTCCTGGAATGATGTTTATTAAGTAAATAATATGCAGTAATACAGATTTAGTGTATGAGGGTCTGTCATTGCCATAAAGGCATGTATGGGCACTCTGTCTTTTTTAAGAGAAATGCCCAAGCTACTTAAATCTATTTCAATGCCTGCATAACTTCTAATGTTGGAGCACTGAATAGGTTTTGTGAGGCTGGATGAACACTGTGTTCTTTAAGAAGAGTTCTCATTTTTTTCTAATTGCAGCCTCTTAGCAATGCTTACCATGAATTAGCGCAAGTTTATTCAACCAATAAACCCTCGGAGCTTCGAAATCTGGTGAACAAACACAGTGAAACTTTCACAAGAGATAACAATATGGGGCTGGTTAAGCAATGCTTGTCATCCCTCTACAAAAAGAATATTCAGAGGCTAACCAAGGTAAGAAAAACTGAGCAGTTTTCCTCTAAGAGTGTATTTCTGAAATATATTCAATTTAGAGTTAAATGATAACAGTAACGTGGCAGAGAAATTACTGGAACTGAGATTTGTGTCTGAAACAAAGGAGACTAGAACGCCCTGTATAGGAAAACAAATCAGTTGGCTGCTTATGCATTATTTAAAAGGTGATTCAGTCTGTCAGGGGGGTTTGCCCATGAGGTTTTTGTAGCTAATCAAAAAAGTGAGCACTGCAAACCAGTGACCTTCATCCCTATCAAAAAAATAGGAAAACTGGACTTTACAGGCCACTTCCATAGAAAAGAGTGAGTGCATAGGACAGATTTTGGAAGTATCTGAAATAAAAAGAGGAACAGAAGCACTGAAGTGATTTGCTCCTTTAGCTGAGAGATCAGATCAATCCTGAAAAGTGATTGGGGAAAGCTGCTGTTTTGGCAAGCTCAAATGATATTTGTAGTAGGAAAAAAATCTTACAAGGAGCTTTATATTTTCATCTCTTGAAGGAAATTTGAGGGGTGGAGAGTCACCTTTTTTGTATAAAAAGGTGAGAGAATGTTGGACGTGGTCAGGAGTGTCTGGTGTAAAATTGCAGGAATGAGTAATGACTCCATACGTGCTCAGTGTAACAAATTAATGTCTGGAGGAAGAACTGACTCACTTTGATGAGCCCTTTAATAATTGTGTGTTCTACTTGTTCCTTCCCATCAGACTTCCACAGTCAGGTTACATAGGCCATGAAGCATCAAGGGGAAAATTCTTAACATCTAGTTTTAACACTTTAAAACTTTATAAATTTCAGACATTTTTAACATTGTCATTACAAGACATGGCAAGTCGAGTGCAGCTGTCGGGGCCCCAAGAAGCAGAAAAATACGTCCTCCACATGGTAAGACCTCTGATTTGGCTAAACTATCCCAAAATTAATGTTTGGGTTGGCAGCACACATCCTGAGCAGTTATTTTTCAGGGTGGAGGAAATGCTGGAAGTCTGCTGTGCTGTTGACACTTTTCAAAAAAATCTAAAAAGCTGTTCTCCATGTAAGATAATTCTTGAGTTGTGTTTTTGGGAACCTGTGGGAAATAAAAGCAACCAAGTTAAAGACAATTCCACAAAGAGTCTGTGTGTTGTAGTTACCTGAAATTCTGTTCTTGGTGATAACTTCTATTAAACCCTCTGTCATTTCAGATAGAAGATGGTGAAATCTTTGCAAGTATTAATCAGAAAGATGGTATGGTCTGTTTCCATGATAATCCTGAAAAATATAACAATCCAGCTATGCTTCATAACATTGATCAGGAGGTAAATCTCTTCCTGCTTTTGAAATTCTTACCAAAGAACCTTAGTCTGTAATCAGAGAGCTGCTGGCTTCTGCCAGTGTAGTAACTCAGATATAGAGAGTGAGGACTGTAAATCATTATTTGACTATTCCACAGTATTTTCATGGGATTTGGATTCATACTGTCTGTCAGTGTGTTCCCTACACATCTTGAGCTGTTTCAGGAGACTGACTGCTATTGGTGATGGGAAGGTCCTTGAATAGATGAGAAGGATTGTTTTTAGAGTTTTAAACTTCAGGGATTGCTTCAATTGGCTCTCAATAACCTGCCTGTAGGTTAAGGTGGTTGAGCCTCATGAGACTGTCTATCAGTGGCCTTAAAAAGGGCTGTTGGGAAGACAGGGATCAAATGAAAGGAATAAAAAATGGTCTGACACTTTTGTTTGGGAGGTGAAGGATGAGAACATTTTGATGTGGAACTGTAGTGGTGGCAAATGTTATTTGTTCTACATGGCACAACTGTGAAATGTTCTGAAGATCAGGTACAAGCTGGACAAAGTAATCAATTTCATACATATTTTTAAGATGCTGAAATGTATAGAGCTCGATGAACGACTGAAAGCCATGGATCAAGAGATCACTGTGAACCCTCAGTTTGTGCAGAAGGTAATGGATTTAATGTCTTGTAAGAGTATGTAAGAGATTGATTCAGTGTGGTGAGTATGTTGTACTGAATGTCAGTATTTACAGTGTTGTTATTACACATTAATAATATGTGCATAAACATCATGACACATCATAAAGATAATTTATTATTTTTGAAAGTGCTTTTTCCTTATTGATCCTGCAGTGATTTCAACCAGAAAATTAAGTGCATGTTATTTCATAGGCACTTTATTTTCCTGCCTGTTCACTTCAAAGAACTGTCTTTCTTAAGCCTGCAGACCTGTTTCTGAACAGAACTAACTCTCTCCCTTTCAGAGTATGGGCTCTCAAGAAGATGACTCAGGGACCAAACCATCCAGTTATTCTTGAAATTAATGTTGCTCACCACTCCGCTTTCAAGTAAAAGCTTATGAAAGAATCACGCCTGGAACAGGGCATTGAGGAGTTCCACGAAGAGAGCAGAGAGAACTGAGCTTTGCTTTTCACCTGGACATTAAGAAAATAAAACACCCTCTCAGTACTGTATAATATCAGAAATATTCTCTGCAAAGAAAAAGGAAATCTCAAAAGAAACTTGAAAGTCTGTTGTGGATTTATTTATCTTCAGATTAACATTGTTAATGCATTAAATAATCTACCTTTTGTTTTAAAGGGTTTGAATGTTGCCGTGTTTCTGTAGCAGTCCTCTTCTGCGAAACAAGAAGTGTTATTCAGGGAAGAATACAAACAAGTGTTGGTTCACTTATAAGATAATTATTGGTTCATTATTCTGTATTTAAAGGTGGCTCAAAGAGCAGATTTCTCGTATGTGTGGTGGGGGCAGAAGGGTGGAGTTGAAGCAAATCATAATGTAGAGAATTTGCATATGCCCCATGTAGCTGGTGCTGTCTGTTAAATGAGGAAATAAGAACTGTTCTTCCCAAAAGGATGAGGATATCACATGTCCTTGTAAGGAAGTTTGCTGCACAGTAGGAATCATATATGGAAAACATACATGACAGCTGTTTATGATTTTAAGTTTCTGGTACAAAATATCTGCTAATATTATTTGCTCTTAGATGAAATTTATTAGACCTAAACAAAAGGATATTTGGGAAATGTTGGTGTTCTGGAGGATTCTAGACAGGAAGTTGTTTACACTGAAAGAAATTTGTTTGTTCCTCTGCAAATGGCATGAAGGTATTCAACAGGCTGATAGTTTCCTTGGTGGAAACCAGCATTTCTGCATGGAACATAAATAGAATTCTATACAGCTCTCAAAATGCAGGATTTTATTCAGCTATAGCGTGTTGGAATGGTACCTGGTTTTTAATTTACTATTTTAAACTTTAAAACTTTGTTATTGGATTTTTTTAAAAGTGCTTCACCCCTTGAATCAATAGGCTGTTTGATTTTCTGTCATTCTCTTGTATCTGAAGATTCTCACTGTTCAAACACCTTCCTGTCAGGCAGAAATAAACCTGTCATCAAGTCAGAAAACGAGAAGCTCTGCTTCCTACTCAAACACCTGACCAGGAGCTGCTTGCTCCTGCTACCCTTCCAGCTTGTTTCCAAGTGGTAGCTGAGCATTCCTGGCTCTTGCTGTGTGAAGTTTGTATGTATTGAGGTCACCTGTGGTTGAAAATATTCGATTTGTGCTTCCAGTGCTGATACAGAAATGGGGTTTTCATTTAAAACCGGTGTCACAAGTCTAGCAGAGCCTCTGTGACAGCAAGGTGCTGCTTTCTGGTGAAGAGAGGAGTCCCAGGTTGTGGTTGGTGATGAAGGATGTTTTTAAAAGTATAAAAGAGCAGTTTAGTATTGAACACAGTGGAGGTCCATAGTGTGAGCAGCTCATCACTTCCTGCCAGAGAGAATTCCACTGGGACAACTTTGATCTTTAGGCAAAATCATGGGGTTGTTCATAAATAGCCTTATGAGTCTTGTAACTAGAGATCTATGATTTTGAAGGTTTTTATCCTAATTAATCCTGCTGTGATTTTAATGCTGAACATACACCATTTCCCCCCCTGGTCCCATGGAAGTGTTAAATGAGTAATTAGTGATGCTGTGCTTAAGCCCAAAATAGGGTGGTTGTTACTACCAGGTATGGCACTCACAGGAGGGACTGCAAACAACTGACCCCAAACCCCACCCATCCACAAATGTGCCTGGCTCAACTCTCCTTGCCACTGGCTCCCTTGCCAGGGGAGAATGTATTCAGGATGTTGTCATGGAGTTGGAAAAAAACCAGGAATGTCCATTTTTACATTACTAGTTCCTATTAGTGAGCGTGGATTTACCTGTTGAGAGCTGCAGGATAGTTTTCCAGCTGTGGAATTAGAAGGAAACTAATCTATGCAGCTGGTAAATAGCTCTAGATTTTTCTCTTCTTTTTTCTTGACTAAAGTAGATAAAACAAATCCTTGCTCACATCAAAAGGATGGCAGAAATAGCTGTGCAATAGTTTCAAGTAATATATTCCATTATGTATCTGATTTTTAAGAGAGCAAGTTTTAGAAAACTGCTGAGATTCCTTTTCTGGGGTGGATAGTTGTGCTGTTAAATGTCTGAATTCTGTTATAAATTCAAAGTCAGGTCCCGCCTGTAGAATCAGTAGATAAAGCATTCACCAAAAGTGCTCCAGGGAAGGGCTTTTAAGTCCTAGTTTGATAATCACACATGGTCTGGCATCTGCATGTCTTGAGATAGCGCTGAAATTAAGTCAGATTTTTAATGAAGTAGCTCCTTCTAAGCCTTGGAACTAATTGCCTGGGCTGTGGTCAGCTGCAGGGCTTTGAGAACACTTGGGCTTTCTGGTTTTAATTTGTATTTACTGCAGGGAAGGACTTTTGCTCAAATCTAGGAACACTGCGTGCTGTGCTGCTCCCAAATTGGACTCTAAGAGGTCCCGTGGCTGTTTCTTCCCATCGTATACAGTCACAAGATGTGTCCAGGGAATTCTGAGTGCATGCTTCGATATCTGACTCCAATTTTGATGCATTTTAATAAGCAAAGACACAAAATGCACTTCTGAAGACGGTGTTAGATGTGCAGCTGCAGATCATAGCCACAGGAGGGGTCTCTAGGCCAGTCACTGAGATTTTGAAATGTTTCTGAGAAGGAATGGTTGGAAGTTGTTTGTGTACAACCCCCATTCCTGTTTTTGTGCCACTGAGGAGCCCCAGTGCGTGACCTGTGCTGAGCCATCGCTCCATGGCATAACTCCAGCTGCCTCCTCCTCCACACCTTCCCCGTGTGTCCCACAGCACAGCCACAGCCCCGTGTTTGTGTTGTCGTAGGCGATCTGTATAACCTAGGAAATGTTCTCCTTGTGGCCTCGCTGGCCTGGGAGCTTAGTCCTGAGAACTTGTTTAAATGTACTATTGAAAAATAAAGATAACAAACGAGTCATTCTTAGTTTGTCTTAAATGAGATTGTAGGTCTTTTGTATTTGGGGTTCCCTTCGTTTTTTGGGGGGATCTCTTCTGGTTGCTTCTCAGGAGGTGATTTTGGCTGACTGGGAGGCTGCTGGTTGCGTGCTGTGTGTGGCAGTGCTCCAGAGGTGTTCAAGCCCTGCTGGTGGCTTCTCAGAGCTCTCCCGAGCAATTCCAAGTAGAAATAATCTTCCTTTAGTCTCTTTCTTGAGAAGTGCTGCTGCAAGTCCTTGTCTGAGATGGGCTTTGGGATTTTGGATGGAACACTTTTATTTTGAGCAACCTGGTCTGGTGAAGATGTCCCTGCTCACAGCAGGGGGTTGGAATGGGACGGTCCATAAGGTCCTTCCAACCCAAACCATTCTGGGATTCGTGTCTGAGCTCTGTGTTTCTGTAATAATCTCTCTTGCTGACCATCTGGCTATTGTTTTAATCAGAGACATAATTATTAGTCTGTGTGTGGCTGCTTGAATCCAGAGGTGTGTCTTGTAGTGCTGTCAGCATACTAATTTTACTCAGTTGAATAATCTATGCTGTTACTTTCTTTAAAATTTAATACTTTTGTTCAGATTCAGGTATTTAAAACTGTAAGGGGAAACTCCAAGGGGCAGGGAGGTATCTGGTATCTGGTACTTTATTATTTTGAAGCCTAATAGTTCACACGGAATTTGGTTTAGCTTTCCATCATAGACTCCTACAGGTAAATAATCCATTACTACTTAAACTTGATATCTTGAAGAGAAACAGGAATAGTTTAATGGAAATGAAGAGCCTATACAGGTTTAACTTGGGCTTTTGCTCCCCTGCCCTTCCAGGGCTCTGCCTGTGTGCACATCTCTACAGAGCTGCTTTATAAATCAGGAAAAGACAATACTTCGAAAACTTCATCTTCCATAATCTTAAATTCTAAGCATTTTAAGGAATTAATACAGACGGTGGGTACTGAGTCTCCAATGGAGAAGTAGTGCCGAACCTGCGGAGAACACGGCACCGCCCCGAGGCGAGGGAAAGTCCTGGGAAAGGGGCTCTGCGGCAGCCGATAGCCGACGCGGCAGACTCCAGGCCGGTCCCGGTCCCGGTCCCGATCCCGGTTCCGGTCCCCATCCCGATCCCGATCCCGGTCCCCATCCCGATCCCCGTCCCGGGTCCTGCGGGGGCTCCGCCCGCGGCCACCCCGGGTGTCCTCCCAGAGCCCGCGGGTCACGTGATCCACCGCGCGGCCTGTACCACCCTGCGGGGGGAGCACGGCCTGCTCCCGGTGTGGTGTCCGCGGGTCGCTGGCTGCCGCTTGTCCCTTCTTGTGTCCCCGGTGAGCGGACAGCACTGTTCCCGCTCTGCGCTGTGACAGCTGGGCAGGTGTAGCAAGGGAGAGGAGGAGTCGCGTTCCACATCTCCTCATGCGCCCCCTCCCTTGAGGTAATGACTCCGCCCGGCCCCTGTAGACAGGGCGGTGCTGGGCCGAGCCACTGCGGCAGCCGGGGGGAGTGGCGGCTCCCCGGGAGAGCGGCGGGACGGCCAGCTCAGTCCCGCGGTACGAACGGACTTCTTATTCCTTTGTCCTACCTTGTTCTCCATCTTCTCGCTTCTCCGCGGTGGCGGTGGGAGCGCGGGCGGGGAGCTGTCTATCCCTGTTCCCCCCCCAGCTGGCGGTGGAGGTGGTACGGGCGGTGGGTCAGTCGGTGTCAGGTGCCCGCGGACACGGGACGGGCCGGGGGAGCCGCGGTGAGCGGGGGCTCCGGGCACGGGGAACCGGGACCGGGCCGGGGTCACCGGGCACGGGGAACCGGACACTGGGTCCGGCGGGACGGGCCGGCCCAGGTCCGGCAGGGCCTGAGGCGTTCGGATCCGTGGGTGCTCAGCAAGGCCGGCCCGTTCCGGCCTGAGGCTCCAGGCACGGGGGTTCGGTCTGTGCGACCTCAGCCTTGGTCCAGAGGAGGCCACCAAGTTGGTCAGAGGGGAGGAGCTCCTCTCCTTCTAGGAAAGGCTGTAAGAATTTGTATTGTTCAGCCTAGAAAGGAGAAAGCTTCGGGGCGACCTAATTGTGGCCTTCCAGTACCTAAATAGAACTTACAGGAAAGATGGAACAAGACTATTTTACAGGGGTCTGGAGTGACAGGAGAAGGGGGAACGGCTTCGAACTGACAGCAGGGTTAGATGGGATATTGGGAAGAAATTTGCCCTGTGAGGATGGTGAGGCCTGGCTCAAGTTGTCCAGAGAAGCTGTGGCTGCCCCATCCCTGGAAGTGTCCAGCCTCAGGCTGGATGGGGCTTGGAGCAACCTGCTCTGGTGGAAAGTGATGGCCATGGCATGTACTGGATGATTTTCCAGGTCTCTTCCAACCCAAACCATTCTGAGATTCCCTGAACCTGTCCCTGTAAGACTGGAGGTATCTGGGCATGAGGAATTGGTCCAGTCACCCCTGCGGGGCCTGAGGTGTCCTGGCTCAGCGTCCAGGATCTGGGCATGGCAGGTTGGGTTGCTCGAGGCCATCCCATCAGCAAACAGAAGGTTGGTCCTGGATCAGTGGAATGCCCAGGGAGGTGTTGGAGTCACCATGCCTGGAGGTGTTTAAGGAAAGACTGGACATGGCACTCTGGCTCTGGTCTGGGTGACAAGGTGGGGATTGGTCACAGGTTGAGCTGGATGGTCTTGGAGGTCTCAGGCTTAGGCTGAGCTTAAGGCCAGCTGCTCCCAGTGGGATGCAGAGCAGGACTGGCACCAGTGAGGCCTGAGAGATGCTGTGATATCCCCTGTGCTGACTGTGCTTTGTCCCTGGCTGCAGGAGGCCTGGCGGCTGTGCTGAGCCCTCACTATGAACGCTATCGTCGCCCTGTGCCATTTCTGTGAGCTCCACGGCCCTCGCACCCTGTTCTGCACCGAGGTCCTGCACTCGCCTCTCCCGCAGGGCGCCGGCAGCGGGGACATCTCCGGGCAGAATGAGCAGGCGGAAGAGGAGGAAGGTGGGATTCAGATGAGCAGCCGGATCCGCTCGCACAGCCCGGCTGAAGGGGCCAGCGCCGACTCCAGCAGCCCAGGGCCAAAGAAATCAGACATGTGTGAGGCAAGTGTGCAAGTGTGTGTGTGGGCATCGGTGTCCTTGGCTTGGCTGAAGGGCTCTGGGATTCTCTGATGCAAGTTGAATTGTTCAGAGACAAATAACAACATGAACAGCATTTGTTTTGTATGTGTCAGTGCTAAAAGATCTGCAAGTCCTCATAAACTGCAAGCTAGCCCCAACTCTAATCCTAGTGCTCCATGACAAGAGGATGAAGGAGCTGTTGTTGAATACATACACCTTGACAGGACCGTGAGGTCCCTTTAAGCTGTGTGATCTATGATTCTCCTTTGGCTGAGAAATGCTTTTCTGATCTTCTAAGAGTGTTTACTTTGCTAGATTAGATCATTGATTAATAGTAATTCTAAAAGCAGTATTGGTTAGGAAACAACAAAAAAAAACAAAAAAAAGGAAAAGCAATTAAAACAATAGGAAAAATGTACATTCTCAGTCGTTCAGGGCTGTTTTGCCTGGAGAACAGAAATTTGTGTAGAGACCTTGCAGCAGCCTTCCAGTTTCTGAAGGGGCTGGCAGGGAATCCAGAGAGGGACTCTTCATCTGGAACTGTAGTGACAGAAAAAGGACTAGCATGTTAAAACTGAAAGAGGGGAAATTTAGGTTAGATACACTAAAGAAATTATTCCCTGTCAGGGTGGTAAGACCCTTGCACAGGGTGCCCAGAGAAGCTGTGGCTGTCCCTGGATCCCTGGAAGTGTCCAAGGCCAGGTTGGATGGGGTTGGAGCCTGGGATAGTGGAAGGTGTCCCAGGTGGGAGCGTGGGGGGGTGGAATGAGTTCCCTTCCAACTCAAACCATTCTGTGATTCTCATACTTGCCTTCTATCAGTCCTTCCTCTGACATATTTATTATTTACTTTGCCTTTGATTGTGGCCAGTTTTGCTTGGCCAGTTGGTTTCACAGCTGCTGTAACTGAATTTTGCCAGTTATAGAGCCAACACCAAGTTTACCATGGAATTAAATAGCAGAAAATGAGCTTAAGAGCAGAGGAAGTATATCAGAGTTTTGTGTGAGGAGCTGAGTTTAAATCCTGACCCTAACTCACCTTCCTTGCCTTCTGAGTCTTTGAGTTCCTGTCTGTGTGTGTAAATAACATTTTATGGTGTTTTGGAGTGAACAGTCAGAGCTCTTTGGAAACCTGAGATAACTGCACGCTCATTTATGGCTGGATTTGCTTTTCTGCCTTCAGGGCTGCCGCTCTCTTGCAGGAGGACACCCGGGGTATGTCAGCCACGACAAAGAAACCTCCATCAAGTACGTCAGCCACCAGCATCCAAACCACCCCCAGCTGTTCAGCATCGTGCGCCAGGCCTGTGTCCGCAGTCTCAGCTGTGAGGTACCTGCCTTGGAGGACAGGGAAATGCTATTTATGGCTCCTCTATCACTTCAAACCCAAGACATTCCATTGCTGATCCCAGCTGCTCTGTGCAGACTGAAACATGGAGGGAACCAGGTGGAAAGACAGGCACAGAAGTCTGTTTATTCCAGGATTGGTGGTGTTTTTTAGGCTTGATCTTTGATGGCCTCAGGGGTTCCTTCCTCTCACCTTATGAGGCTAAAAATATCCCCTTCTTGGTTTGATTCATTGTGCTTATTATTTGTCGTTGTAAGATAACTTGTTTTTTGTAAAAACCTCTGAATGTGGTGTTGAGTGCCCTTTGTAGACCATTAACAATCATCCTCTAACAGACATGAAGGAAAAACCTTACAGATTAATAAGCATTTGTGTGTCAGGATCAGCAAAATTCCTTCTGGGTTCTCAGTATTGTAGTTGAATGGAGCTGAATTCTTAAAATATGGTTAAATTGAAGGATATAGAGTGTTTGTAGGATACCTCTGGAAGGCTGTTTGGCCACACTTTTGGGATAGTGGCGTAAAAGGGCTTAATTTATTCACCAAGTGATTACTCTGTGATGTGTTTAATGACTTTGGTGTGTGTCCCTTGCCTTTAGGTCTGCCCAGGACGTGAAGGCCCTATTTTTTTTGGAGATGAACAGCATGGTTTTGTGTTCAGCCACACCTTCTTTATCAAAGACAGCCTGGCCCGAGGTTTCCAGCGCTGGTACAGCATCATCACCATCATGATGGACCGGATTTACCTCATCAACTCCTGGCCTTTCTTGCTGGGAAAAATCAGAGGCATTATTGATGAGCTCCAGGGCAAAGCACTGAAGGTGGGTCAGTGCACAGAGTCCCTGTCACTCAATGTCAGTGTCTCAGTCATGATCCCTGATTGATAGCTGAGTCAAAAAAACCTGATCCAGCTCATGCCTGGGTGGTCATTAAGACTGACACAAGGCCCAGCAGGATGGTGTGTATCCCCATCCCTGGAAGTGTTCACAGCCAGGTTGGACAGGGCTTAGAGTATCCTGGTCTCATGGAAGGTGGCAGGTGCCTGTGGCAGGGGGTTGGAACAAGTTGATCTTTCCAGCCCTAACCATTCCAGGATTGTGTCTGTGGTAATGTAGGAGGGAAGGAACAGGGTGGTTTTGTCATTTGAAAGACTCAGTGCTTTTCACAGGCCTTGTAGACAACAGCTTTGTTACAAATGTAAGTAAATCTAGGAAGGACAATGATTTTGGAGCACTAAGTATTACTTAATGATAATTTTAGTCTACCTAGGAATAAGATATCCCTTCTCTTCGTTTTCCCATGGTTGGATGAGTGTGTGTGACACACCCTTTTCACTTGCTAGTTTTGTTGTGGTTTTTTTGCCTGAGCTCTATGCAAGCACTGAATCCCTTTCAGGCTGTGACACTGCCCTTGCTGTGTGTGCAGGTGTTTGAAGCAGAGCAGTTTGGGTGTCCCCAGCGAGCCCAGCGCATGAACACGGCCTTCACCCCCTTCCTGCACCAGCGCAACGGGAACGCCGCTCGCTCCCTGACATCCCTGACCAACGACGAGAACCTCTGGGCCTGCCTGCACACCTCCTTTGCTTGGTAATGCCACTGCTGTTCTCAGCTTGGACAACTCCTTCCTCAGCAGGATATTGCCATATCCTGAAAGAGTGGGAATGTCATTTGAGTTTTTAGATTTGGGGTTGTTTTTTTTTTGAGGTACTACTTAGATTTTGCTAAGTAGCGTCTGAATTGGAAGGAGTCAACTCTGATGTCTTTAGGACAAAAAAATGTCTTTTTGCTGTGAAGTAAAACTAATGTGGCAGCTAATAGAAGCCATGGCTATGCAGATAGAAAGGTTTTGAAGTGTGGAAGAAAGGAATAAAAGGTGTTTCTTCCCCTACTGTGTTGCACCTCGGATTCACACATGACAGACCATGGGGGTTCACCTGGGACTGCCTGTGTGCTGGAATCAGCAGCATGAGAGATGCAGCCTTTGGGCTCCAAGAGAGTCCAGTTGCTCTAGTGCTTGACTGGCTCATTAAACTTCCCAGGAAAGATGCCACAGGGAGGGTTGCAACACTGGCATGTGATTTGGATGGGGGATAAGCGTGCTGCACAAAGAAATTGCAGAACGCTGGGATCTGGGTGACTGCATGGCAGGGATTGTAAAATGGGCAGCACAGGGATGTGCTGCAAGGTAACAGAAGTGGTTAGTGGTTGGATGTTTTGTTTGACATCATGACATCAAGTTTCTTACTGGATTTTTGCACTTGGCAAGCTGCATGACTCTGCTTCTCTTTCTTTCGATGCCTCCAGGCTTCTGAAGGCTTGTGGTAGCCGACTTACAGAGAAGCTTCTGGAGGGAGCACCCACAGAAGACACCCTAGTTCAGATGGAAAAACTTGCAGGTAAGACAGAGGTTTCCAGAGCTGCAAAGACCCTCTGAGAATGCTTTAGATGGTGAAACACTGAGTACTTTGATCAGCATCTTAAACACAGCCATTGCTCATTAGCTTTACCTTCCTGGTAGTGTGTGCAGCAGCTGATGCACTCTGGAGACAGCTCTGACAGGAATGAAATGCAGGCACCTCAGAGGCTCTCTGCACATGGTGTTTGTCACTTGAGTAGCAGTGTTGAATCATCACCATTATTGTTATTTGTGGCTGGGCTGGCTCTCCCAGTGAATCTCTACAGCCAGAATGATTTGCAGTCACAATATATGGATTTGTTGCTTCTTTTTCTACAAACATTCTAAAAGTAAAGGATCATAGTTTACTGGGTGTTTTTTTTCCTGGGTTGAATTATTTTATTAACCATGTAGACTAGAATCTACAAAGCTTTGTCCATAATCTTTAAAACAAGAATAAAGAATAGACCAAAAAATGCAACTTTCTGTTCCATAGAAAATGAAAATTCCTTCTTGACCTTTCAGTAGTTATTTTTTAACTGAATTAACACTTAGGTGTGTCTGTGCTGCTGCCAGTACTTCCAGTTACTGTGTTCTGAACTCTCTCTTCCCACATACACCCAAAATCACATGGCTGCAGCATGTGAACACTTTCCAGTTTCCATTCCTAGAGAGCAGCAGTTTTTATGACCAATCTGCCTAATTTTTTTTGCTAGATCTGAAGGAAGAGTCAGAAGGCTGGGATGGTTCTGAGGAAGAGAAGCCTTCTTCCCAGCCAGATGTTGGGGAAGGGCAGGAGCTGTCCAAAAGCTCCCCTGAAACATCTCTGATGCCAGATTGCAACAGCTGGAACGTAGCTCACAGAAGGTTGTCTGTCTTTCGCTCTCTCAGGCACATGAGACAGGTAAAAAAGTCTGCAGAGTTCACAAACTCTTTTCTCCTGATAATGTTTGTTTTTTTAAAAGATACATTTATTTCCTGCAATCTGCACATTCCCTGGTGCTGTGTTCAGCACAGTGCCTGCCCAGCCAGGAACATGATGTGAGCTGCATCTCTGGGCACGCTCCCTTCCTCACATGGAACTCTGGTGATCATCAGTCATGTGGGGTGGGGTCAGATGATTTCTCTCGAATTCTGCACTTCTTCCCAACAGCAGTAGCAGTAATTTAATACAGAAGTTGTGCAGCGTCTTCAAAGCCAAGTAATATTTGCTTTAAAAAATAGTGTTTCAGAGGGAAAAATAATTTACAAATGGAATAAATTACTCTGTACAGATCTTGCTTTTCTCCTGTGCTCCCAGTGACCTGGCTGAGGGGGAAGGTTCATGTGCCCAAGATTCAGGTGCTAAATTTCCACATCCATTCCTGCTGTTCAGATCTAGCCATATTCCTACCTGTCACTCATGTTTTTAACAGGGCAAACTAGACATTTCACATATAGACATTGTCATAACCAATGCAGAGTTGTTTGGGGTTGTTTTTTCCAGGTTCTCGGGGCATCAGCATTCCGAATGCTGGCTTGGCATGTTCTGATGGGGAACCAGGTCATCTGGAAAGCTCGGGATATGGATCTTGTCCAGTCTGCCTTTGATGTCCTACGGGTAGAAACCTTTTCCTTTGTTTCTTGGCTGCATATTTTCACTTGTATTTCTCTACTACTCCAGCCATTGTAGTGATCTGCCCCTGACACGTAATCTTGTGAAGAGTGTGCTCTAAATTATATGGTTGTGAAAAAACAGCAACCAAAAAAGCCCCCAAACCAAAATCCCCTCCACCTTTGGATGTACTGCTTGTCCTCAGCGACTGCAGGGGCTCTGAGCTGAGCAGGTTACTTTGATCCCCCAAATCAGGAGCATCTGCCTAAGCAATGCTCCAGGTCTTGGTTATCCCTGGAAGTCAGGGAGAGAATTGTACTTGTTTAATTGCAGGTTTCTTTCCCCCTGCAGACGATGCTGCCCATCGGGTGTGTGAGGATCATCCCCTACAGTGACCAGTATGAGGAGGCCTATCGGTGCAACTTCCTGGGCCTGAGCCCACACGTCCAAATCCCACCCCACATCCTGTCATCTGGTAAGAACCTGTTGCAGAACCCTCTCCCTGTCATGTCATGTTGAAGGACACCAGATTTATTTATTTTTTTTAAAATAAGTATTCATATTAAGGGTTCATTCATAATAAGGGTTGCATGAAGCAAAGCCCGACCCATTTCATTTTGTTTTCCCCGTGTCTTTGCGTGGTCAGTGACTGAAAGATGTGACACCTTCTCTAGGCATTGACCACAGCAGGGTCTGTAGCTGTGTTTTGGAATCTGGGCTAGCACAGCTCATGCTCTTTTGGGCTCTTGTTGCTCCAGAGTTTGCAGTCCTTGTGGAAGTCCGTGCTGCCACCCGCTCCAGCCTCTACCCAACCCTGTTTGATGATGAGCAGTCCCTCAACAAGTACGAGTTTGTTGTCACCAGTGGGAGCCCCGTTGCAGCAGATCGAGGTGGGTGATTTGGAAGCAGAAAGAACCTCTGTCCCTGAGATTAAAAGAACATCTTGATCTTTTACTGGTTTTCATGTCCTGCCCCTTAAGGAGGTTTGAGTAGAAGCCAGCTGGGGTTTAGCTGTTTGAGGTGAGGTTTGCCACAGGTTGTTCAATTATAAAAGATTTGCTCTATCAGATCAGCATTTTTCCTAATAATTTTCATAAATGAGAAATGGATTCTCTAACATGGGCATAAGAAAAATTGTAGGGAAATTCTGTAACCCACAGTGAACACTTTCAATCCTGAAATACTTGTGTGTTTATTTTGAGTAAGACTAACTTGTAAGGATCATGACATCACTAATTTTCCATGTTCCACTTGGTAGCCAAATATGACTGATAAAGAGATAATCAGACTTCTTTATTTAATTATACCTGCTTCCTTCCAGCAGTTGAACACTTGCACTTAGAGGTGATTTGAGTCAGGTCCATCAGTTTTGTCTTTTCTGGGAAGTCTTAATTTAGATGAATTGCCCTCACTGAGTGTCTCAGAAGACATGCCAGATGGCTCATCCTTCCTCTCTGTCCCTGAAGATAGAGATGCAAAGACTTGCTCTTCCTGTTGTTGATCCACATGTATAAATACACCAGTTTATTTTCCATCCAGTCAGTGGCATGTCCAGAAACTTCTGGACAAAAATAGTCACTGGAAGGTCTTTTCTCCACCACAGCATCAAACTTACTAGGCCATGGACTGGGAAAAAAGCCTCCTAGGGACTTCCAAAAAGTGGTCCAGGAATGCCTTGGGCTGGTTGCTGGTTTATTTATTCACTCATTATCCTGGAACTGCCCTTAACAAGAGGAACATTCAATCAAGAATAAGTTGAGGGTTTATATTTTTACATATATTTATATATTGTACAAAGAAGCATGAAGGTTTTTCCATAACCTTGTGTTTTTAATGATATTTTGATAAGGTCACAACAAAAGCTAAGCAGGAGTTTAAAAGTGGGTCTGAAGAAAAAACAAAGGACCCTGTTTGGATGTCGCAGGGTCCTTCACTAAATTCCATTTTGCTTCTTGGATCAGGTGTTTTTCTAATGGGATGATCTTTAGCTCCTCTTCCATGGAAATGAAATCCCAGCAGGCCACTGGGGGATATATTTAACAATTATTAGCAGTAAAGGTGTAAGCAGTAACCTTTAGCTTGTGCATCCTCTTTCTCACCCTTTCCCCCTTTCCTCTGCTCCTGCAGTTGGCCCAACAATCTTGAACAAGATTGAAGCTGCCCTGACCAACCAGAACCTCTCTGTGGATGTTGTGGATCAGTGCCTTGTTTGCCTGAAGGAGGAGTGGATGAAGTAAGTACAGCTGCCTTGCTTTCAGAGGAGCTTTGGTGCTGCTCCTGGAGCAGGAACAGCAGAGTGCAGGACACACTTTAGTCAGGTGACTTCTGCTGCAGTTCAGCAGTAGTTGAATTTACAGGAACAAATTAATTTTCTACTCTAGTCCTAACTCTCTTTTTGGCTTTCAGCACTTCTTGACCTTTATGCTTGAGTTCACACATCTGTAAGGTTACCTGCATGGCAACACCTGTCTGCCTCACCTTGCTGAGGAGGATTAAATATGCAAATCCCTCTCTGCCTGTCAGTGTGGCCATACCCCAGCACAGGTAACACCCAAACACATGCCTGGGTTCTGCCTTCAGGCACTGCATTTCAGAGGTGCAGGTAGCTGTAAAGGAAGACCAGTCAGTCATGTGAAATAATTCATAGAACATCATGACTTTGTGAGTTTACCTGAAGGCAGATGGGCACTGGATTTGTCTCCCAGTTGTCACAATTAATTGCTCTGCTTTCTGCTTGAATGAAAAAATCAAACTAGAAATATGCCCATTATTACTGAAAATGAGTCATCTCTCTAACTAATCACCCTCCTTCATCAAAGCATGAGAATAGTCTCAATAAAACACTGGTTGAAGCTTTTATTAACATTCAGTTGCAGCAGGTGCCAAGAGAAGCTGCAGTTCCTCCTTGTTCCCTGTCTGATGGCACGTGAGTCCATTTGATAATGACAGGAATCTCTTGTTCCTGCAGCAAAGTGAAAGTCCTCTTTAAATTCACTAAAGTGGACAGCAGACCCAAGGAGGATACCCAAAAACTGCTGAGCATTCTGGGAGCTGCAGAGGAGGACAATGTCAAACTTCTCAAGTTCTGGATGACCGGCCTGAGCAAGACCTACAAGTCCCACCTGATGTCAACAGTTCGCAGCCCGACGTCCTCAGAGTCCCGGAATTAAAGGGTGCCCAACCTCCCCTGCTGCCTTCAGAGAAGGGCAGGGAACCCTGGTTACCTCTGCTGAGCCTGCAGCATGTGCTTTAGGTGGATAGTGAGGCTTCATCACTATTCTCCTGGTCCTCAAACCAACTTGAAGAGTGACTTGAGTCTTTTCTACTTGCTGTGAGACTGGACTAATAAGTGCTAATCCACAGTGCTGCTGTCTCTCCTGGAACTCAGCTCTCAATCTAGACGTGCACACTCAAGACTAAAACACAGCAATGCTCCAAGAATCAGTTAAATTAATTAAAATCCCATCTTGTCCTCATTAAGCATCATGGTGTGGCAGCTGGCCTCACCTTTAGATTCCTTGGCAGGCCTGTGACAACATCCAGAACTCCTGGGAGTGCATATGGTTAATCTCACTGAAATCCCACATAAATCTCCTAAATGCTTGAGAGAACAAGAACCAAAAATAAGAGGCACGTCACAGGGTATGGATCACATGTAAATTATTTCAAACCACTTTGTGCTCAGATTTAAGAGACTATTTTCTGCTGTAGCATAAGTCAGGATATCCCATGGGAGTCCTGTCACTCCTCTTTATTTATTTATATCTTAACTTGAGACGGTTTTAGCATTTGCTTTGGAAATCTTGTCTGGGAGGGCAAATTGTAAAATAAGAAGCCTCAAAATGCAGCCTGCTTGCCTCTCAGAGGGGAAAATACTCGCCTTGTTTTGCCTGTGGTTGCAGAACTTCCAGGTAATGAAGATAACCTCGCCAGGATAAGGTTCTCTTCTGTCTTTTTTAGCTTCCTAAGTTAAGCAGAAGAGATTCAACCTGTAGGTGCTCCCTTATATAACTCTATAGTAGCCATTTTTGCTTAATAGTTCATGAAAACATTGGTGCATTTTTTAATTACCTAACCAGATATTCCTTATCTGTACTGTAAGGAATCACTGTTTCTGTTGTGAAGTCTGGGGTTTATGTCTTCTTTTTGGTTGTTTTTCTGGATCATTATTGGGAACACTTGACATTACTTTTGAACAAGCTAAAGGCAGGTTTTACCCAGGTGACCTTCTACACTCACTCAAGCTCAGAGAGAATGTTCCAGCTTGTCACAAGTTCTGTTCTTATCTATAAAATACGGAGGTTGAATTTTGTCTGGAACATCTGTGAAATGGCGACAGGCATTAAATCTCGTAAGAGCTATTTTTGTAAAATGAACAAATCCTGGTTTTGTGTTTATTTTCAGTGTGTGTGTTGTGGTAGAGGAAAGCAGCAACTGATCCACAAAATTCCTGCATCCTTAGCCTAGATCTAATGTAAAGAATTCAATACAGGTCTTTTCCTCTTATCTTTGTATTAGTTTCTTGTAGACTGACCTAGTAATTTTTATTTTAAAATTATTCTGGTGCAGTCCAGAGCTGTGTAACAGAGTAGGTGAGACATCATTTGCCATGAGACCTTCTTGATTGCTGAACTGGTTTTGTCTTTTAAAAAACACAGCTCTCCCAAGCAATCCAACATCAAAACCTAACCTCGTGGTTCCTTCCAAAACAGCAAAAGGGTTGGTCACAAGGTCAAGCCCGAGGCTGCTGCTGCTGCCTTGCTCTTGGTGAGTTGTTCACGATGTTGATCCCGCTCCATCCTGATCTCAACAAGGCTGTCATGGACAAGCAGGCTCGGTTTTGAGCCAGGACAAGGAAACTACTAACTTAACACTTATAAAATGCCCACAGGAAAGAAGGGGGAGAGCTGAACCCCAGCTGTGCTTGCCTGCCAGAACACATCCAGACGTGGGATTACAGATGATTGCCTGGGCAGGTTCCTGCAGCTCGCAGGTGAGGCCGCGGCTGCTCCCTTTGCCGTCAGCGAGAGCTGGAATGTTCACAACTTAATTAACAAAAAAATCATGTCTGCAGACATCTTTCACCACCCTCCTTCCCTCCAAACGATACGCCTTAGAGACAAACTGATTGAGGGAGGAGAATTCTTTATTCCAGTGTGGTTTCTGCCTGGCTGAGCAGCGTGTAGCTGCGAGCAAGGTGGGAGCGGTGAGTGCTGCAGCTGCCGTGTGATGGCTGCAGTTACAGACAAAACCTTTTTTGTGCCAATTTTGCCACCCCTGTGCCCTCAGCCAAACGGGGCCCAGCAGGTGATTGTCCCCCTCTATTCTGCCCTCATGAGGCTCCACCTGCAGAGCTGCCTCCAGCTCTGGAGCCCACAACATCACAAGGACATGGAGCTGATGGAATAAGTGCAGAGGAGGCCACAAAGATGCTCCAACAAGGGTTGAAGCCCCTTTGCCCTGGAGCCAGGCTGGGAAAGCTGGGGGTGTTCACCTGGAGAAGAGAAGGTTCCAGGGAGAGCTCAGAGTCCCTAAAGGGATTTGAAGAGAGCTGGAGAGGGACTTTGGACAAGGGCCTGGAGGGACAGGACAAGAAGAAATGGCTTCCCACTGCCAGAGGGCAGGGATGGATGGGATATTGAGAAAGAATTCCTCCCTGTGAGGGTGGGGAGGCCCTGGCACAGGTTGCTCCGAGAAGCTGCGGCTGCCTCTGGATCCCTGGAAGTGTCCAAAGTAGGCTGGACACTGGGGCTTGGAGCAACCTGGGACAGTGGGAGGTGTCCCTGCCCATGGCAGGGGGTTGGAACTGGATGATTTTTCACCCCTTCCCACCCAAAGCGTTCTGTGATTAAAGGATGTGTTGCATCCGCTGCAAGGGCTCGGTGTGCGCTGCAGGGTTCGCTGTCAGGGTTGCGGTACCTGGGGAGGGGTCGGGGCTCGGGGAAGGGTTCGGAGCCTGGGGCAGGGCCGGTGCCGGGATTTCGGAGCCCGGCCCAGCCCC